>NW_017132868.1:167664-192132 GCF_001652005.2 Ceratina calcarata | reverse complement strand
TAAGATAAATATTAACTGTATTTAACAATAAATATTGTAAGAATAATATTAATTATATTAAGTCAGATACCTCCTTTTCTCGAAATCAAAGAGACAGAATCGTCATAAGGTAGACTAAATCGCAGCATGGAAAGTGTCGTGTTCGACTATTCAATATAAATCTCGATTTCAAAGTGAACTTAGTCTGAGTTTAAATATGCAACAACGAAATAGGGTTCGTGATAGGCATCGTTATTTTTCATTTTTGTCACCAAGGACCGTAATGGGCTTAATTCGCCAGGCGGGTCTCTTTCCGTCGCTCCGCAAACCGGAGGCTCTGCCCGGGTACAGAAAGGGAGGATCCTTCTCGCGCGAACAGCGAACATCACACACGGCCGGTTGGCGTGCTGGGGCTATAATCGTCCTCGCGTGTAATGTACGATCGGTAGGAGGACAAGACCCAGTGGGTTTCTTCGTGAGGCGCGCGGCTGCCTCGTGGAAACTAGTGTGCATCGCGGTGATGTCAATGACACTGCGGCGTTGCAGCTGCTGCACACATAAGTCAAGCGACGGCGCAACACGTGCGAGAGAGCAGTCCACAGGTATATAGGTGCGTGCTTCGGCCGAGCCAACCAGCTAGCCAGGCCCAGACCGGATAACCTGGTGTGAGTTCCAATACCTGCAGTTGTGTTCGTGCTTGCGCTGTGCCCATACCGTACAGGTATTTGTTCGTCCGTATGTTACGTGTTTGAGGGTGCCCACACCGTGAATATATCGCGAGCCGGAGGAGCCTGCCTCTATCGTTACCTTTTTCCACCTCGTACCGACGTACACGATCTCCTTCGCTGTACATATCCGAGGGCAAAAGTCAAATATTTCCGTTCCTCGTGTGACGGAGCAGCTATAGCTGGAGCCTGACGCATTCCCGCTCCATCAGAGTTAAATATGTTTCTTGTTATATCTCCATGCTCTTTGTTGAAGATTCCAAGTCGCATTTATATGTTCATATATCTCAGTTTACAATTTTACCTCGTAAAAAAATCGAAAATCCAAAATATTTTATACGTGAGTCGTACGATGCAAGAACTCAAAGATAAAGATGCAACTTCTATAAGACTCTCAAATAATGATAAACTCGAGCAATGTCAGTCTTTTCAAACAGAAGACGAATTTCGAAGACGCATATGGTGGAATTCTGTTAACATCAAGTACCTGGCACGCGTGCCCGAACTGCAGGTAATTACTACCTGACAGAAGCTTCTGACGGTGAATTAAGGACAATAACATGAATACATATCTTGATAAAGCGTGCCGTGTAATGTGTACTAATTTTTCAAATAAATTCCTCGAAGAGTCTCGGTAACAGATGCGAAAACGTGCCACATGTACTTAAGTATAAAGACCAGAAAGTTGTAATTACTGAACAAATGGTCAAAGAATGATTTGATACTAAGGGCTACGAAAGTATCTCTGGCGTGGTGAGCTCACATCATATCGTGGATTTTTTTTTAAATATGCAATTGTAGAGGCTGCGGTTTGTTTATATATATATACTACTAAACATTGCCCGATTTTGGAAGATGATTACTCCGCAAGGAATTATCGTCGAAAGATAAAGTTTTAATTTAAAATTAAAGCTTGAAGCCAAAATAAAAAATTTGATAAGCGAACATGTTGGACTCAAGGTACTTTGTACAAAAAAAAATACATATATACATATATACTCTTCCCTCGGGTTAACTAGAGTGGCATCCTCGGGAAGGGACCAAAATGAAGACTCATGTATAAGATACAACGAACCAGTTTCGTGAGAACGTTTTCCGCAGTGGACGCGGCGATCAAAGGCACTATAATCGACTGAACTCTGACCTGTGACTGGAATTTAAACTAGAATGAATTAAACCTACTTGCGAGACAGAATAACGTGTAAGCTCTGGAAAGAACATCTGGACTTATGTATTGAAATAAACTTCCCCACTGAAACTGTCTTACAGCAATTGAAATTTTTCTTTCCAGCGAACTTTAAAGAAGGTTGGGCGCTTCTCAATAATATTACAACGTAATTGGCCATTATTATTAACTGAGTAACATTTTTCAAAGTTGAGAAATGTGATTAACTTGACCTCTTAAGATGATTCTCAAGCTCGTCTCGTGACTAAAGCGAGACAACGAGGGTTATAATTATCTACTTGCACCGTGGATAAGGGGCTTAAAATCCTGTGGGAAGAAAAAGAAAAGAATAATCGAAAGAATTGGCCGAGCGGGGAAGGTAGAAGATCCCTAACGAAGGGGCATTAATCAGCGGCGTCTCTCGAGGTGGTGTGCACGTGTTACGGAAAGCGACTTGGTCTCTCTCTTACTCTCTCGCGAGTACACGAATCGTTTGTCTTGTACGTATGCACGCGCTTGGACGTCCCTTTTGCGCCGCGTGGCTGCAATTATTATAAATTCCCTTTCGGTTCGCACAGTCGATCCCGTACTTCCTCTTTCATCACAGTACCATTATAAATTTACGAATAAAATCCGGCGAACGGTCGCCGAAACAATTGTTTTCCGCGTATTAATGAGCCAACGATTTATTAGGAGAATGTCAAAGTAAGTTTCCTCCTTATTAGTGTTTTATCGTTTCGCTTTTCAACATTCAATTTTCTGAATTTTTGACAAACTCGTTATGTTAATTGTATGAATAAAATTCATATTTTTACCTCATAATGTATACTTTCGCTCAACTTAAAAACAGATTATTACAACAGAGCATAAACGACAGTTATTTACCACCATGATGAAAAAAGATACGATGACTCATGTACAATAAACATTAACTCCTACGATAGCGTAACAATATAATGAATTTACTGCAAAGCATAAACTTGTAATTGACCATCCCACCTGCTGTGCATCTCAACCAACATTATCATAGAGAAAGGATTAAAATAACATTTAGAAGCCCAGTCCAAGGATGATTCGTACTTCCATAAAAGAAATATAAAGAGAAGAAAAGATGTCTATACATATAGCTATAACCTACGAACAGTACAAGTCGCAGCAAGTAACGTTAACCGTTAACCGGTTCGCGTTGTATCGGTCGCGCATTCTCCTGGACGCCGCGGACGTCGCGACGCGACACCGAGATTGGCTTCCGTGTACGAAAGTGAAACAATCATATAATTCCCTCCTGGCTTCGTTCGGCGTCAGTCGGCATGATACATAATACGTCGCATCGTCGTGCTGCAGTAACGTCTCTTCTTTTATTCTCTTCTGTTTACGAACTAGCCATAAAGCGAGACATGTATGTACATGCACTTTTTTATTTATGGTACATACTTATACGACTAATTCACGGCGATCCTCGTGATGGTTTATCGAGAGATATCCTTAAGGATGTATTGGCTATACAAAGTTTATCTACCTTAGAAAAACGCATTTCCAATAATTATAAAGAAATCAGACGTCATTAGAATAATGCTAATAATAAATAGCTCTTCTTGGTATAGAGTCAATGAGGAGTTTCATGCACTTTTGTAAGGCACGAATAAAAATAATACTCCCGATTTTTATTTGATTAACAAAAGATCTTTAAGACCCAATTCACGATTAACGCATGCAAAAACTGTGAAATGTATTTTGCCGCCCTATCATCATCAGTCACGAATAATTTCAATTCCCCGACGCCTGGTGTACTCCCTAATTCGGTTTTACCGAGCGATTCGCGTATGCGTTTGATTGATTCGTTCACGGTCGCGCAGTCGATTTAATTAGCGGCGCGCAAATTGATCGCGGCATGGCTCGCGTCTTTGTGCCTTCTATGAAAGAAAGATCACGCTGCTGACGGCGCGTGGTTCACTACGGAAAAGAATGTTTTCTCACGTGTTCACGGGTACAGCGTCATCGGTGCTAAAAGTTAACGGTAACCAACGGAGGCAGCGCGGATTGCTGCAAGTGACTCACGCCTTTCGTTCTGTGTCTGAGAAGCCAAACGCAAAGATGGGGAATTAAAAGGAAAATAATGAAAAAATATCCAAGTATTGAAAATATACAAGTTTGACGAATAGAGAGTTGTCGACGAGTTGACGTTGTCTCTAAAAAGTGAATGAAATTCCGAACGAGATCATTAGACTAGTCGGAAAGAAAAAATATTAGTACACGGCGTACGTAAACGGAGTTGAACCTGAGAAAATTGAGTTCAACACTTGAGTTGCTTCGGTCTCGCTCCTCTAGGAACGGGCTGCGCACTTATTTGGCCTCTTTCTGGCTGTCCAGCTAGGAATAGAGATATCTGGCCGAGCTGTCGCGTGGAATCGTGGGAAGTAAGCGATACCAGTCGAAAAATCCACCCATCAGCTACGTGCACAACCCTCTTCGCCCCGATTAAATTATATCGTAAAACGACACCGTGCAACAAGGTCCGGGATCAGAAACACCGTTACGACAACAGTACCGCGCTCGTTTCCGTTCGAAAAAACATCTTCCTGTGAACAAGCGATGGGAAATCCACCGCACCGTCTTTCTTCGCGCCTATCCTGAATTTTGTTCGTGGATTTTCGAGATAAGTTCTCGCCGTTTACGAAGCAGCTTAACGAGGGGATCGTAGTAAGTAGTTAATGAAACGCTTTTCACGCGCATTTAAGTAACCGCGGATGCTATTCTAGTCAGCCTTTTCTCGCACGAAGCGAGGTTCGATAAAATTGTGCTGGAACTTAGCCTTTGTAAGCGGTACGTTGCTCGAGAAAATATTCATCGTTTCACTTGATGCACTTTCATTCATCTGGTTGACGGTCAGGAGACGAGAAACACTATTATTCGATGTGTAATTATAATAGCTTATCATTTGAAAACAAAAGCCGCGGTTTCTATTCTAAATCAGATAAATATAGATAAGGCAACTCGAGTATTCGAAATATCCCAGATTTCGCAAAATTTGTTAGTTTAAAATCTCGTTATAAGAACACTGTTACCCTGTGCTCGATCATCGAGCACATTATCTGAAGTGTTAATCAATGCGGACAACCGTTATCAACGCTTCCGTCCGCGGCAATTTACGATGCAGATTACCAAGAACGCGCGTCGCGTTGTTGATCGCATTAATCAACGGTGTGAGTGTCGCTTTAAGTAACTTCACGTTACGCAAACAACTTGCACTTTCGTATTGCTTTTTTCCCACACTCGCATATAGTGATGCATATACGTATATACATATATATATGTATGTATATATGCTCACTATCTCTCTTTACGACATACACTTGTTACACTACAATAAACCTCGTGACATTATACATTATTGTTTGAGATGTTTTTGTATTAGATTTAGCATTGCTTTCCGTAAAATTTAAAACAATAGAAATGAAAACTCGATTAATTGATTAAATGATTATGTTCAATAACGAAAAGAAAATTGATGGAGAAATAAATACTCGTTTTATTTATATCATTAATAAATGCTATTAATAGAATGATTACTCAAGAATTGATACGCATTATCTTCACAACTGCAAGTATAGAATGTCTCGGAATTCTGGACTATTATAATATAAAACCGTATCCGGCTCCACTTTAGTATTTGGGATGAGTTGAAAGACAAATATTTCGATACCTATAAGTTTTCGGTAATTAAGACGAACATAATGTGGTAATACTCAAATATGATTCACATCATCCTTATTTCTTGATACTAAATGTAAATGTGCGCAAATTTAAGATAAATAGATGACGGTATTGAGAACGTTCGAAGGTGGAGGTGACTACGAAAACTTCATAACTCTTTTATCTACAAACATACATTTACCGATACGTAATAGTATTTTGTAAACTAAGAAACTTTAGTTAATAAAATTTTTTCATATCTACTAAAATGACGGAAATATTCAAGTTCTAAAACTTAATGCTTCTCACTATACTATTTGCTGTAAATTGTCTATCTGGATATACTTGACCCCTATGCTTGCCTAACGAACTCTACTTGTAGAGAAAAGTACATCAAGAGTAAACGCATTTCAATATATGTTCAAATAAATACCGTGCGCGTTGATAGCCCTATTTCTCCATCAACGAATCTATTCATCTTTAAGGAACGTCTTCTCGTTTCACCAACCGTTCGAATTAAAACAAAGAAGAGACGAGGTTGCAAATGAACCAGGTATCACGAGCAGAGGGAGCCGGCCGAGCGATCCGTATATCAGAGCCAATTTACCAACCATTATGTGTTTGCTTCGCAAACGGCCTTTCCCCGTAGTTTAGTTTATTGCCCGAGCGTGAAAATGTTGGACATAATATCCTCAACCTAAATATGCAAACAGCAAAGCGTAGTGTCGCGCTGTGATAAACCGCCAATTAAAGAAATTAATTGACGCATCTGTCAGATCGACGATTAATCCTATTTCTACCGATGCTTCGTGAGGAAAGCGATCGAGCAGCGCACGAACTACATTAATTCTAGTGTTTAGTGAACGACGGTATACGTACACGTTAATCACCCAAATTTTTCTCAGAGATTCACAAACGAGCCTATAGACGCCTAACAAATCCCGAACGCATGGCAATGAGAAGTGAAATCTGCACTGCATTTTAATAATATGATTAGAGATACACAAGTGAAAGCATACTTTACTTTAAAATCGCAAGTACGTTGTTGCGTGCACTGCATTTTAATAATATGATTAGAGATACACAAGTGAAAGCATACTTTACTTTAAAATCGCAAGTACGTTGTTGCGTTACAAGAAATATAATAATATTATTATTATTACCAACAAATTTATATATTGAGTGTTCATATTTTTTGTATATTCAGTTTCTTTATAAATTCAATAAGATTCACAGTCTAATTATTTATTATTAATAATTTATTTTTCGAGAGACAACTCTCCTATACTTTTCTTCAAATCCCCACACTTTCTCGTACTGTTTTTGATATTAAGTATGCTCGCTATCAAATTATCTAAAGCAATTGAAATTTCTTTATAGAATATCGTCTAAAATCAGTCAGACTTCATTTTTTAGCTGAATCAATGCAAATGCGATCGCGAAGGGTGCTTTTATAAATCACAATCATTCATTAACTGTCATCAGGGAAAGACGAAGTTCTTTGCAGAAAGTGTCAACCCGTAGGCAAATGAATCCGTTTCGAGATCAGAGTCAGAGACAGAGAGACGGCTGACCATTCGTAAGGAATGAGGATAGGGATAGAACAAACGGTTCGGCCAGGCCAGATATATTTAACTTCTGAGCTACGCAGTCAGTCCGCAAGGGGCAACACTTGCTCTTCGTGATTTAAATAAATGCACGCTCCGAATACCAGTCGGTGTTCCATTCTGCAACGCAAACACTTATAAGAAATTTTTGTATGCAATAGACATTCCTTAACTGCGATCAAATACTTTGAGAACGCTATTCCTTTCTTCAGAACGCATTATTGACGTTGCTATTTTTTACCCGGAGTGTATAACGTGTACTGTATGGATAAGACTCTCCCGCTGCAAAATAGTCAATTATTGGTGTTAGTAGTGTAGTTTCCCGCGATATCATAATAAAGTGATGTATTCTACTATAATTATTTTTGTTAGAGAATTTTTAAAGTATCATAATTGATTCATAGGATACATCTTCGACAACTGAAATATATGTAAATGACTCTGAACATGTTTCTTGCAAATGGGTCAAGATATAATACATATGCTAATTGCATAATAACTGCGTTTTTGTAACAATTATAAAGAATACATGCTCTTCATTTACCATGCAGTATCTGCTACAAATAAGGAAGAAACCTTAGCGCTATACTTAATGGCCTAAGAGAAAATAAACTGCATCAATTTGTGTACAGTAGGCTAAAGTGGTAGGAACTAAGTGGGCTGTACTTCATATTAGAAGTAGGAAAACTAGATAAGATTGAGACAGCAAGTGTAAAGATAACACAGATAAGAAGAGATACAAATATTCCGCAAATTGCTCATTATCTCTAGCTTATATTATTATACATCTAATGCATCTCATGTACACCAAATCGCAGTGTCTAACTAATCTTCAATTATCTAGCATATGGAAAAATTTCATGAGCAATGAGTGAAGTTTTCATTTCACTTGAAAAAATAGTGTATTCCAACAATTCACTGCTATTTATGTTATTCGAATATTTCACTGCTGCACGCCGCCGGTTCGGCACATGTTGAAACGCAGAATCCGGAACACGTTTGAAAAGCTCGAATAAATCGTGTAATTTTTCATGACCAACCCACGCCTGTATATAGTAGATTCAATTTGGTGTAGAGTAGTCGTGTCACTGTCGAATCTAGACATTAGCTACTGTGAGTCATCGACTCTAACAGCTGTCTGATTTCTGATTCAACGATTATATGCCCCGTTGCGAAATTCAATGCTTCAATCAGCATTTGTCTAAATTAATTTGAATTTTATTCGAAATAGATCTCTTTACCTTATTTGAATCAGGAAATTTCAATTTATCGAGTCTAAATCTGTTTATCTACAACGTTAATTAAAATCGTAGACCCAAACAATTTGTCTAGTAATCATGAAAAAAAGGGCAATTTGTCCAATAACCGTCGAGCGAGTTCCATGTCCTTTTCTGAGGCCTTCAACCAAAGAAAAGTGAAACGGTATCGAACTAACAAGATATACACAGGGAGAGAAGCCCCGGTGATAAAAATAGACTCTGAAACACAGTAGTGAGGACCCTTTCGCCTAAGTACGTAAGTGGCGTGTGGAGTGGTTGACCAGTTGGTAGGAAGTGCACACTACTGTGTCGATGGGACGTCAGCACGAATCGTGACGAAAGGATGCAACCTCGATAGGGTGAGGGAAGTAAGGGTGCCGTGGAAGTAGTGTGACAAAGATAGTCACTCAATATTGCATGCAAACCATCTAAAGAGAGTTAGAGAGCAGGGAGGAGCCCTCCGTTCGTAACTTTGGAACATTAACTGGATACATATGTACAACGCACGCTGCTGCTCAAAAATATGGAATATTTGACATAGAGTACTGGAATTTTGTCATGGAAATTTTATCGAGATTTATTTTTTATAATTATTATTATGAGCAAGCTACAAATTTTTATGTGAAATGAATCTATCTTGCGTTAAACATTTCTTTGACTATTTAAACATTAAAATGTGCATTCAGTTTTTGGTATCCTAAATAGTTCTATACATTACAAGCTATGTTTATAATTTGACTCGCATTAAGTTCTCTTCGAAATACACAAAATTCGTAATCTAACTATAAGATTATCGTAAAGTTGTAAAGATGGGAGGAACTTTTGTGGTCTAATTGTAGGATTACAGAAACGAAGCAAGGCGTGATAAAATCGCGTAATCGATGCGTTCGATCGATATCGAGAAGTCAAAGGCCCGAAGCAAGTAAGCACATCACGATCATTTCAGTTTCGATTCGACGCGCGACGTCGTGATTTCGGTTCTTCTTCCCCTCTTCTCCAGTCATCTCACTGGAGGAGAACGAAAGATAGAGAAAGACGAGAGAGCCGAGCCGGTCGTCGTTCTGCTCCTTTGCGAGTCGTGTCTCAACTTTCACTCTGATCTGTTACGCCTCGACAATATCCCGCTTCGTCCCTCCCACTCTCTTCACCCACCATCGTGTCGATCCTGTTCTGATTCCTGTTGCGAGGGTACAAGGTAACGAGACGTATAAACGCCATACGAACCGGTCACCGATAGGCCAATAGGGGCTAGCTGTCACTGGCTCCATGATATGACGTCATGGACATGGTGCAATCGATAGCGAGACGAAAGGGATGCAGGTGTGCAATGGGATGCATCGAGACGAGGGACATGAAAACGAGTTATCGGGCGTTTGGGATTGTTAGAGAGCTACCCGACCATCGAACTGCAGATTTTTTATGCATACTTTTATGGAAAATAGATAATAGTAGTGTGTACAATAAATAGATGTTTGTATATAAAAATATATTATTTGTCATGCATGACGAAAATAGTATGCGTGCACAAAATTCGTTGTGTTCTTACGTATAAAGCAAATAGATCGTTTTCTCGATTTAATGGATTCGATTAAAGGAGAAACTCCTTACAGTAACTGAAGTGATACGCGAGTACTCGGAATTGATTCCACCAAAATGGAAACAATGCCCCCCTTGTCCGTCAACAGCCGAGTCGTCTTAGAATTTTGGCACGGTTCCTCTGCCTTTTCAATGGCAAATACAGCTTCCTGGTATTTTACTGTTACATATTCTCTCCTTATTGAACTAGTTTTGGTTTCGGTGAATGACTTCTTCTATGTTAAACTGACTCGAAATCATAGTCACTGATTAATGAGTGGAATACATCGCATTTACTGTGGAGTCCATAAATATTCGTACACATTTCAAAATTCAATAACTCCTTAATGAATTAATTTTTATAACATTACAAATAATTAATTTGTAAGTCCAATATTAAAAAAATTATTCAATTTTGAAATGACTACGAATGTTTAAGGACGTCACTGTATATAATATAACAATTCCACAAAATACTGTAACAAAAGGGGCATTTATAATCTGCACAGGCTAAACGCTACAGGTTACAGCTTCTTGTAAGCTTAAGCATACAAGGCGAGGTAGTAAATTTCACGATGGAGGGAAAAAACACGAGGTACGAAAGGTAGCAAGAAGCGAAAGAAAAAATTATCGCTCTGAGGCAGTCTTAACTTGGAGTTAAAAATATAACCAATTAAAGACCCACACAAAGCTGAATATAAGGGCTAACGTATTCTGGCTTGACAAGTCCGAGATGAAACGGGCTCGTCGACTTTCTCCATTTGTTTTCTCTTGAATGCGAAACACCTTTTTAATCGATGTATTCTTTTTTCCAGCTCTATTAAAAAATTTCTCAAATCGTTATTTATGAGTCTAGATTTAAAATATTTCCCATTTATATAAGATCATACGAAAAAGCTATAATTAAATATAGCTATAACTAATAATAAAATATTTTTATAATACAAATATAACTAAAATGAAAATTGTTATACTGTAATCTAATTTATCTAATAAAATCTATTTCCTAAAGCAAATTCGTTTAATTAGTTTGCAGTTTACATAATTGATATCCAATCGGATTCACTTCTAACTTGAGTAAATCAGTCAGAAACGAATCTTTCAATGTTACGTAGATATCTACTGGCCGATTCCTTTTTCATTCGAGCATCAGTTTTCGTTCACAGTATTATTGTCTGTTCGTACGCATACCGAGACACGTGGGACGATCAAGATTTAAGGCCGGTTTCGAGGATTTAAGATCTAGTCACGGTGTGTTACGAACATAATTTATTTTTACGAAATGTTATAAAACTTGACAAGGACCAAAAATGAAGAAGTTGGAAAGCAAGTCTGCGGAAGAAGATAAATTTCTTGGCAGAAAAAAAATAATAATTCTTATGAATCACTCGTTCTCTCTATTGTTTGAATTTGCGATGAGATTAAAAACACATGGAAACGGGAATGGTTCAATGAACATAATCTTGTATTAGAAATTTAAAAAAAAAAATCAATGAGCATTCGGCGGAAAATATCTAAGATAAGTGCCGTCGAGACTTATATTAGCTGATATAAAAGATTCAACAAAACTGTGTTCAGTAACTATCAAGCTTTATCGAATACAATACATACATAAAGGAAAGCTATGAATATGTCAGACTGCGAGTCCTGTGAGTTTAAGGGTCAATCGATAACGAATCTAAATATTGACTTTGTCTTTTATCAGCATGCGCAATCCTTAAGCACCCGGCCGATCGTAATTCTCCGTCTATCTCGTGTATACACAGGAAAAATCGTAAAACCCAGATCACTAAAAATGAGGTCACCAATGCAAACAGACACGCTTCTAAACTTTATGTTACAACGAAACTGGACCTTTATATAATAACAATTAATAGACGATGAATAAGTTATGATATTAGTGAAAAATATGTACAATTGAAAGAACTGATGTTCTTCTCTCTCTGTCTCTCTCTCCCCCCTCTCTCTGGGTCTAAAGGTTAACAACACCAGTCGTTCGTTTCGAAGTTTGTGTTGTGGGTACGATGAAGAAATTTAACGACCCATCGAATACGGCGAGGGAGATTAACGAGACTTGAAAATGCGTTCGGTATATACATACGTATGTATGCACGTCCTGGCTTGAGATCGATTGTCGTACTGCGACACTAGTGTAAGAGAGTTGGCACAACCGAGGGTTGCCGTTCTCAGCTCGGCCATGAGATCAAACTCCGGACCAGCGAGATCTTCCAAGATTCTCTCAAGTATAAACTTTCATTGAGTTTAGGTGCAATCGCGTACGCTATAGGTCTTCTCAAACTGCTCCCAATTAGCTCAAACGGGCATGGAAGTTAAATATTAATGATAATTGATTTCATTAGATCTTTACCTTTTTTGCTTTAAATCTTTACATTAAATTAAATAAATAGAAATAACTAAAGATTGCTTTTACTAACGACTCAATGTCAATAATCACATTCTTTCCTTCGACCGTCTCATAAAATGAAAGTATCTGTGCCACAATAAATTGTCTAAGGTATCGATAAAATGTGGAACCTTGATAGTAAAAAAGGAAATATTTCATAGATAATTTATGAGCCGTGGCTAAACAACGTAAATAACGCGTATGACGTCAAAAAAGCGTGCAAACTTTAATAACAATAAATATCTTTCGAAGAGTAAGTTATGTGTCTTCCTATAGTGCAAAAATTTTATTAAAGTACTGAATTACTTGCGTCGTCGTAAATAAACTAAGCGTCGTCTATGCACTATATTATTCTTTATTTTCTTTAAAACCGTCACCTCAAAGAGTTAACAAACAGGCCCGTCTTAATTTCATATTCCATGTGATTACTACGTCTCGACTTTCAAATCTCTGCGGCGATTAGTAAAATTTTTAAATCTCCCAAAAAAAATGGAAACAACCAAACCGATAAAATCGTTTTACGCGTTCAGCTTGCAAAACACGGATTGCGGTTGCAGACACTTCCCATTCTGTATGAGTATGATTAGATTTATTGAAACATTTTCTCTTCGCTTAATTGCAGTATAAAGTTAGTAAGATGCCAGCACGGAACAACGCACGAGATGAACGCTATTAAATGTATAGTCATTTTACATTTCTAGCGAGAATCTCTTCCGCGAAAGATACCACGATGTTTAGTCTATTTCTCAATTTCAAAATGAAATTTCTCAAGTAAAGCCTAAAAGCATGTAATAACTATTCGTTAAGTATTCGACGATTGTAAAATTCCTTTTTATTAGTTTTAAAACTTCGATACACTGCACTAACGTCACAGTACGTGTACGAAAATGCAACACTTTTACTCAAGTTTTAACGTGTCTGTTCATTTAATATTCTTAGCATAAAAGATAACTCCCTTTTTTTACAATTTGCCAGTAACATGAGTAAGCGAGTAAAAAACAGTAGCGAACACTCGTTACACTCAGAACGCACCTCGCATACCACGCCAAGTACCTTACGATTACATGCTGTAATTACGCACAATTTCGATCTCTTATGTTGCTAAAAGCACTACCAGTGTTATGCACACACGGACATACCAATTGTATATCCGTCTCTTAAGTGTATACACAATATTCACTTCGATGGAGAGGCACATTAAGACACATGTATGTAAGAAATAACAAAAACCGAACCCTACTTATTAAGTTCGCTCCTTGATCTGAAAAGGCATCTCTTTTTATAATATCGTTTAGCTTGCATTTTATCGCCAATGTATGATTACAGTGTAATTTTGTCCTTTGCTCTGTCGCCGGTAAATTATATAGAATTAAAGTCTTTTTAACAATTTTTTAGAGCTCGTACTTTTAATTATTTCCTTCCACTATTATTGTGTAAAAACTGACATGTCCTTTGTTCCTTGTAGAAGTTTGTTTGTTATTATAACCAACGAACGATAATATAACAGAGAATAAAAAAAGATAGCGCCTTTCCACGACTTAATTTCCGTTGGTTCCGGTGATATCGTATTCTCCCAACGAATTCGCGGAACTGATAAATACTACATTAAATGTTATCGCGACCATGGTAAAAGTTTTCCCGTACGAGAATAAAAGATCTAACTTACCGCGTATTTGTCTTTCTCTTTCACTCTCTCTTTGCATCAACTTACTACGTTCTGAAACTGCATATTACTAGCACACACGTGTGAAAATCTTGCCCAACGTTTGTTCCCTTTCCTTCGACTATACTCATTAGTAGCTTTCTGGACCGAACTGTTTAAACGATAAAAGACATCCCGCCCGCACAATACAACGAAAGAAATCAAGGACTGTTACACGCTCCTTCTCCAGAAGGGTTTGTACGTGTTCGCGACACCGTAGAACCGGTAAATCAGAAAAAGAATACGCGATGATTCTCATGAGAGATAAGGAGATGCTTGACTACTTACCATGCAGAAGAACTTCACGTCGGCGGCGTTACGCCCGCGCACGAAAACAATCTAGAGATGTACACCAAAAAAATCCGCAAGCGTATGTTGTGCTCTTGTTTGGCAGGAAATGTCCCTTTGGAAACCAATGTTCTTTCGTTTGCCTCGGTCTGGTCACGTTTGTGGATACGAACGGACAACCGGCGAAAAGAAAAACCTCACACGCGTGGTTCTGCAGTGGAGAGTACGAAAAAAAAACGTTACGAGACGAATCGAAGACGAGTGTAAGGTACACACACAACCAACCGCACGGCGCGCGGGTTCAGCGGCCGACTGAAAGGATGCAGTCGCCTTTGGTCCGCCATGGTCCGCTCACGGACCCCTGTGCCCTGTGGCCCCTCGTGGTTCGGCCAATCTCCCCACCATACCGCAATACAGAGACAAAGCAGCTGCGCGCGCACCTACACCCTCTCCACTATTCTCTCTTTCCTCTTTTCCCTACTCTACCACCCTTAGGCTTGATTCATCATGCCCCATACTTGGTCGTACACACATGCGTAACGTCTAGCGATAGGATCGATTCAGGACGAATTCAATATTATGGAGTTGTTCAAATCAATGTTACGCTTGAGACATTCGAGTGCAATGAAAACTCGTTGTATCGTTAATAATGTTCCATTTTTGTTCTCCTCTAACTTCTTTAACAATTATAACGTTTTATTTCTTGCTATTAATTATATAAGTTTCCCATACTTTCGTTTTAGTTTGAAATAAAATATGGTCAGAATATAACAATAGCAAAATTGATAATTTATAATAAGGAATCTATAAAAATAGATGTTTTACGTACAATATATATAATTAACATGGGATAATAAGAACTGTTTCATTGTACTTAGCTTTTATAATTTTGTAAATCGTAAATATTTGTTTGTTACATTTGAATGTGATTAAACCTTTACATTGAAAAATTAAAATCATAAAATTAGTTAAAGATAATAACGTCAATACCTTCAAATGACTCATCCAAATTTGAATGCTTCCTAAAGTGTTACTTCTGGTATTTATTACTGTGTTTCATATTCATGTCGTTTGTCGGAGCATTACAAATGGATCAGGAGGGTATTGCTCCCATCGCTAATAAAGCGACGTACACATCACTACGCAGGAGTGCTTAATCGACACTTGGCCACGCTACCGCTTATCCCCTCTGCCGCCTACTTGCAGGCTCGTCATAGGTCCTGTTTACACCCCGCGTGAAGGAGACTGTTACCGGTCTGGTAGCTTATGTGATGTAGAAAAAAGTATATGCCAGCATTGCCAGCCGATCCTATTGCACTGATGGAATCGAGGTAACCGCGTTGCAATTCGACGGTTCAGTACCAATGGTAGCAAGGAACGTGAACAGGATGACGACCTTCTATACATATACATTCTGATAACATATTTATAGTTGCGTAATGGGAAACATACTTCCAACACAAATTTTTTGCATACCAAAGATATGATGTAAATCTCTTCTCTTATTAACAGATTTGATTTAAATGATCAAAATACAGCTGCATATTACATATACATAGATATATACACTATTCGGCTATTCGATTGATGCAATATTAAACTAAAGTTATATTTATCTAGAATACGACTGCAAATATTCGCAATAATAATGTTATTTCGAAGTATGCATATCATATTATCATGCATATGTTTTACCTTATTTGTATAACGTAAACGAATGATTATCAGTGCTCTTGACACCAATTATTGCGGCCACATCCTACTACAAAGGGACAATTATTATACCTCGTTTCCTAATAGTAATGCACCGGATATAGTGCTTGAGTATCAATAGTTAGGTGCGAGCATCAAGGGGTCTGTAAATTAGAGCTTCGATACACGTACATTGAACATTATCATAGGACTTTGCATACAATCATAATCAATTTTAAAAGTAATAGCAGTATAAAAGTAATAGTTTACAGACCTTTAAAATTGCTCGTAATACACTACATTCACCTAAAATCTAAATGTGTAAATTTCTTAATCATCTGTTTAATCAAAAATATATGTATATGCCCGTTTTTAATCCGCTTTTAAGTTTACTGTTGGAAATGTTATAATAATCATGATAAATTCCTAAAGTTACAAAAAAACACACTTTATAAAGCATTTCACGATTAGTCAAATTTCTTAAATACAAAAAAGTATAATTACATTTTTCACGTCTACGTATACACAATAATTTATGTTGTAAAACTAATTTAAGTAACATTTACCTATCCAAAAAATGAATTTAATTATTTATGTATTTATGTCAGTATTAGTAAATACTACATCCACCTGATGGCTCGTATACACGTACATTTAAGAGTAGGCTGTGATTTAGCTTATGTGTGATGAATTATGTATGTAGAGTTGACGGCTACGAGAAGCCGTCGGCAGGACTCCACAACTGCTAGTACTCTAATGTCGTCCGTGCGTTTAGGGATTAATAAGAGTAAATAAATTGAATTGAAAACCTGAACTGCATTTTATTTTCTTTAATTAAGAGAAAAATAAACACGTACGCCCTGGTTGGTTTCTCGGACAGAAGACGAAAGGCCCGCGATCATTTGAATAAAGTACGATCGCGAACGATTGAAAATCGCAGGCGAAAGACGATCGCGGCAGTTATGCCAACTGTGCAGTTGGTAACTAGCACGGAGAGCTAGGAACCTGTGGCGAGAGGGCCCACGTGTATTGTTGTGTGTCTCGCGACATCTGCCTCTTGTTTGTAGAATTGACATACTTTTATAAAGTTTGCATCATAATAACATAACATTCATATCATTTACTGTATACCAGTATATAAGAATATACTTCTTACGAAAGAATCTTTTCTTCATAATTTATATAATATTCAATATATTCTTTGGAAGAGGTATTAAATATTATTTTTGTAAGTTGTAACTGTTTTACGTATATCCGTAACCTCGTTAGTTAATCTCTCCAAATTCAAATTGCATAGATTGATGTAACGTATTCGTTGAACGCACTTTTAGAGATAAGAATGTCATGTTTTGATAGAAATTCATCACATATCATGGAACTTTGTGAAATAGAATAATACAGTTTAGTGGATGATAATTGTGCTTTAACTTTGAATAAAGTCTATATAGTAAGTATGTACGTGCACGAAGGATTAATCAAGTAACATTGTTTCTGTATGATTTAGATGTAATTAATGAAAGTTTATGACGATTGCATACTGATCATGTTTAATAATATTATGCTATGAGGAATATTTTTATTTTTGTTATATTGGTAAGAAAATATTCTTAATATAATTATTGTATGACAACTTTCAAATAATTTTATTAAGATAATATTATTTTGTTTTAGTGTTTATCTTTTGCATTAGCATATGAAAATAAATTATTGCATTATATAACTGATGAAGTTACAGGAAGTTCATATAAATATTATAGTTTATCATATGACGGTTTCATTAAAATAATATTAATATCTGAGTGAGTAAGACATTAATTTGTATTTATGAGTACATATCATATGTATAGTTTGTCACTTTTTACACTTCATACTCCTCAGAATTGGAGATGCAGATTTATATGTTTCACAAATAACAACCAAACCAACATTTGATCCAGATCAAAATTGCCTGCAATCTATTACATGTGGAGACGATATCATTCTGATCCCTGATAGGTATACTAATAAACTTTTTTGTATAAATAGATATGCATATAAATTTTAATGTACATATTTTGTATCAGTTTTAAAAGACCTGTTAGCATAGGGATTTATGGACATCCATCACATGAGAACAGTACATATGTTCTTTTAGTATATCAAACAAGTGATACTGAGCATGTATCTTATGAGAAGAGTTCTCAAGCAGATGGCAATGAAGTATGTGCTAAAATATAGAAATATTGTAACTACACAATATAATTTGCATACAACTATTAAACATAATTTTTTTATTTCAGAATCAAGGATCATCGGTATCAACGTTTATTATGTGGTATCTGCTAGATATACTTTTCCATATATTATTTTAATTTATGTTGTGACCTAGCATACCATTTTGATTAATCATGTTAGAATACGAGAACCAAATATTTTTGGAAATACTCCATGAAGATGGATTAGTTATTACTGCAAAGTAATTGTACTTTTTGTGTATTATGTGAAATATATATCATTTTGTTTCTTATAAAATTTTTATTACTTCAATCTAGGGGACTTGGTTTAGAAACTGTATTTGCGAATGTAATAAGAGCATATTTAGATCCAGGAAACTTGGTTATAGTTATAGGAACTACAAACCACGATGAACAATATTTCACTGATTTCTTAAAAAGCCAAGGGCTTGCACAATTACCACGTGTTGGAAACGAATGTACTTCCGACGAAAGGTTTAAATTTTAACCTTTTCAAATAGAATTCGTTATTTTAATTATTTTGCATTATTATTCGCTAAATAATTTTAGGGAAATAATGTATATGGAAGGTGGCGTGTTATTTATGTCGGGTCCAGTTCTTGTAATGGATCTATTAAAAAAAAGAATTCCACTGAATTTAGTTACTGGAATACTTGTGTACAGAGCACATAATATTTGCAGTTCATATCAAGAAGCATTTGCTCTTCGTTTATACAGACAGAATAATAAAGTAAGTGGCAAAAGGGAGCAAATTCTTATTACAATAAGCATTCCCACCATTAATTTGCTAAATTCTTCTAGACCGGCTTTATTAAAGCTTTTACAAATTCATCATTAGCATTTACTGTTGGATTTTCGAAAATAGAACGTGTCATGAAGGCTTTATTTGTCAAAAAGTTGTATTTGTGGCCGCGATTTCATACACTTGTAAATAACAGTTTAGAAAAACACAAGGTAATATAAGATTATTGTAAGACAAAGAATTGATGATGCTTCATGAATTTTATTATAAAAGTGTATTTCAATTCAGCCAGATGTGATTGAATTACATGTAAAGATAACACCAAAAATGTTGAACATTCAAATATCTTTGCTCGATGTAATGAACTATGTTATAAAAGAACTAAAAAAACTTAATAAATATGTAAGTATGGAATTCTATTAAGTTAAAATTTTTAATTATTTTATAATAAATCCTCTTTTCTTTCTCATCTACAGTTAGATTTAGATGAGTTAACTGCTGAAAATGCAATAGCTAAAAAATTTCATAAACAGTTGCAATTGCAATTAGATCCTATTTGGCATCAACTTAGTTCTACTTCTAAACAGTTATTATCTGATTTAAAAACATTACGTGCTCTTCTCGCGTAAGTATTTTGGAAATTAAGAAGTAAATTAAAAATTCTTATCCTTCACAGTTACGCAAATCTTGATTTTTAGCTGTTTGACATATGAAGATTGCGTATCGTTTTATGCAATGTTGAATCGTTTACGTACCATGGAATATGCTGTAAAAAATAGTGGCTGGCTAATGTTGGAATCAGTAGATACCTTATTTAAAAATGCGAAAAACCGAGTGTACAATGAAAAAAATGGTACGTTTGTCAAAAATCACCACTTTTGTTTGCAATTTAATATCACATTTGCGTATATATAGAATTGAAACCTGAAATTACACCGAAATGGGCCGCTTTGACAGAAGTATTACTCGAAATTCAAAATGAGAGTAAAAAAAGAAAGCATAGTGTTGATGTTGAAAAAGTTCTTATTTTAGTGAGTGATCGCAATATCTGTTACCAACTAAGAAATTACTTAACCATGGGTGCTAATGAATATTTACTTTATGAAGCAATGAAAAAGCTGTCTTCTAAAGATATACAGAAAATAAGGTATGTAAGCATTTGAAGAGCTTATGTAATTCTTATTGTGTATTCTAATTTTTTACGTACTTATACATTTAATATAACAGTGAAGAAAGTACAGAGAATGAGAATGCTGAAAAAAATGAAGATAATGCTGATGAAGAGCAGGATGCTTATATATTAACATTATCACAAAAAGTTAAAGAAGGATCTCAATCTAATTCAACAGATCAAGGAGATAAACAACAAATTTTGTTCGAAGACTGTTCACAAGTAAAATTATGCACATACCATATAGCGCAATATATTCACAATTAAAAGAATTCAATATCTTATTATCTTTTTTAGATGGCCGATTTAGATTTAAGTACTGTAAGTACAGACACGCCTGTTATTTTAATACAATCTCTAAAAAAGAGTGGAGATCCAATGGCACTGCAACGTACTTTAGCAGAACATTTGCCAAATAACATTGTTATGTACGTTGCAGATATTTCTGCAGTACGTCAAATTGAAGTATGTGCAAAATGAAAGAAATCTTCTATTTAATTTAGTGATATTGCTGTCGTTTTTAAGTACATGAATTATTTATGTAGGTTTATCAAAATAACAATCCATCGGTAGATTTAAAAGTATATTTTTTAATTTATGGAGGTTCCGTGGAGGAACAGGAATATCTTACATCTTTAAGACGAGAAAAAGAAGCGTTCCACAGATTGATCAATACTAAAACTGTATGTTGCTATGTTTAAAATTAATTTTAAATTGTCAACTATAGTGCAATATTCTTATTTTAGACAATGGTTATTCCTGAGGATCAAGACGGAAAAACGGAAGATCTTGCAGAGCAGTCAGATCTAGATAATGTAGATACACGTAAAGGAGGATTACCAAAACCTGAAGTCCCTGATGTTGTCATAGTTGATATGAGAGAATTTAGGAGTGAATTACCGTCAATGTTGTACGCGCGAGGCATGAAAATTGAACCTGTAACATTACAGGTCAATAATAATTTAGAATAATCTAAAAAGAGAATTCGCAGTAAGGATCTAATTAAGAAGATTTTTTATTTGGCTCTACAGATCGGAGATTATATTTTGTCGCCAGACATTTGCGTGGAAAGAAAAAGTATTTCTGATTTAATTGGATCGTTAAATAATGGCAGATTATACAATCAAGCTATCGCCATGACCAGGCATTATAGTAAACCAATGCTTTTAATAGAATTCGATGCGAATAAGCCATTTTGTTTCCAGGTACATAGGTATTTTTAATATAACACAATTTTGTATAAATCCATTGACAAATAAGATTTATTATTGCAGGGTAATTACTATGCTAGTAAAGATGTACAAAATACACTAATTACTTCAAAACTCCAGCTTTTGACTCTACATTTTCCTCGTTTGAAATTAGTATGGTCTCCTGGACCCCATGCAACAGCACAATTATTTGAGGAATTAAAAGTAATGCATTTTTTTTAGTATATAAAATGTATATATTATATACAAGAGAATGAGATTAAAGCTCGTTTTACTAATACTTAATAAATTTCATTTGTAGCAAGGGAAAGACCAACCAGATCCAATTAAAGCTGCACAAATTGGAGTTGAAGAGAATAAAGAATTGACAATGGGAAAATATAATCCACGTATTCAAGATTTTGTTGCAAAATTACCCGGAATTACAACTAAAAATCTACATTTAGTATTAAACAAAGGACAGTCGTTAGATCATCTTATTACACTTACGAAAGTATGTACTATAAATTGAGCTGTGAAAATTAAATAATCTATTAATAATTTCTTTGCAGGAAGAACTTACAGAACTGCTTCAAAATAGGCATGAAGCACAAATGTTATACACTGCAATTCATGAAAAATGTTCTCCGATTGAAGACAAATCGAAGGCTATTAATAGAAAATTTACATCTAGTAAAGGGCGTGGAAAAAGACTGTTTACTAAAATCAAACAATAACATTTTGTATAAATATAAAATAAAATACATTATTCCACAAATATCAGTAGTTTAGTGTGTCACTTTTGTATTGAACATAGAACGTGTGTAAACTTCGTTTTTACATAAAATATCACGTACAGTAAAATATGTTTTTGTGAAAATGTAGTGAGATTTTGTATGATCGAGTTAATAAAGTTTATTTTTTTATTCTTGTATTTCAAATGTTCTTATTAAACAGTATATAGCTTTGTTTAATATTTCTTCTAATAACGACATACAACCTTCTGAGACCAGTATTTTGTTGGCATGTTTTGCTTCAAATATTCTGTAATTACGAATATTAGTTAAAACTGATATTATTGGAACCCTTTAGTTGAATATTGTATCACGTACTTTGCTATTTTTGCTCTACCGCATTCGAGAGAAATTAGAGATCTGCTTTCAGCCGTTTTTATAGCTTTTAATGCTATCTCATTGGCAATTTCTAATATCTTGTATATTGTTTCGTGAGTGTTCATTGAAAGATGTCGTAGACAGAACTAAGTGAAGCATAAAATTATGTGACCATTACTATTAAACCAAGATTTTAATTTGAAATCTTAAACTCATACTTCATTTTGTTCGTGATGAAAAATATATGCTAAAATGATTTTAGAAATTTCTGAAACAAACATCATTTTGTCTTGTTCAGTCATTACATCCGGTTGGAAATTCAGTAATAGATCGTGAAGCTTAGCAGTTGTCGTATCATATTTAGCCATGCCTACTAAATGAACTTTTTCATAAACGCGCATATCCATTCCTGTGAAATTTCATGTTAACATTTATACATAGAGTGGTCTTCAAAAAACTAAATGACTTCAAAGTTTTTTAAATTGTTATTAGCTGTATCTAAGAGTTGAGTCTTCTAACGATTAAACAAAAATTGGGTTGACTGATCTAATATTAAGAAAATTATTCCGTTTTGATATATGTCCGAATATTAATGAGGACCATCATATATATAACTTGGATTTCTAAAGAAGTTACAGTGGTAATAATAGTATCATATGAAGCTTTTATCGTTAAATACCTGACACATAATCACTTGTGAGACAATAAAGACCATTCAAATATTTTTCAGTTATCAAAAGTGATTCCGTATCACGAATATCTATTTTATCCACGATATTATCAAGCCATGGTGTGATAGAATAATAATCGAATATAGTATCCCTAAGTGGTATGTACTCTCCTTCCATACATGGCTGTTCAGGTTTCTGAAATAGTAATAATTGAATATTACTTAGACAAAATTTCTAAGCGTAGCTAATTTTAATTGTACTGACGAGAAAGATCTGTCTCTCGGTCTCCATTTTAATTTCATCACCAAAACTATATTCTCCGCATTGCAAAATTTTTATATCTTTAGTAGGTTGTTCATGATACGTTGGCATGTTTTCAAACGTCTCTAAAGTTTTAGCACCATCTACAAGTTGCCTTTAATCGAAGTGTAAATCATGTTTTAATTTTTCATACTCCATTATACAAAGATGCTTGGTATCAATGTACTCCATTTACCCAAAAGCAACATAAAAATGATCCATCCATGGATTTGACTTCAAGCACACAATAAACTGAGACTCATTATAATGTTTGCCATTATTTGCTATAGAAAGAATTCCTCTACGGTCGTGAGGAATGCAATAAGATTCATCAGATATTATATTATCATATATTACAGAATTTTTATCAACTTCAGAAATATCGAATCCTAAAAAAAGGAATTAAACAATAGAAATAATGTTAGAACGAAACAAGAAATATAATTTGAATAAAATTTCATTATACCTCCACACTGAATCCATCCATTTTTTACAATACGATGCAAGTGTTTATTAACATAATGCACATCTTTATAACATCCATTGATTTCATCATATCCAGTACAAAGATTTAAAAAATGTTGGCAAGTTAATGGTAACAAATCAGAATATAGCTAAATTAGTAGAATATTTTCAGATATAAGAACATTCGTACAAAACTAAATTTTATTACATATAAATCGTTACCATAAATACAAATGAGCCAACAATAAATTCATCCACAGAAAACGTGAAATAAACATACTTCCTCTGAAATTTAAAAGCAGTGCATTAACGTATAATTTCTTTATTATTAATGACTATATTGCAGTATGTACTAGAAAGTATTGTGGCATGATAGAATATTAAAGGATTGGAGACAATAAAAACCAATAGAAGTTAAATGGGAATGTAAAATACATATGCGAGATAAAAGAAATAAATATATAATTAAGAAAAAACAATAATAATTAAAATAT
>NW_017132868.1:159367-166902 GCF_001652005.2 Ceratina calcarata | reverse complement strand
GATGCAAGTGTTTATTAACATAATGCACATCTTTATAACATCCATTGATTTCATCATATCCAGTACAAAGATTTAAAAAATGTTGGCAAGTTAATGGTAACAAATCAGAATATAGCTAAATTAGTAGAATATTTTCAGATATAAGAACATTCGTACAAAACTAAATTTTATTACATATAAATCGTTACCATAAATACAAATGAGCCAACAATAAATTCATCCACAGAAAACGTGAAATAAACATACTTCCTCTGAAATTTAAAAGCAGTGCATTAACGTATAATTTCTTTATTATTAATGACTATATTGCAGTATGTACTAGAAAGTATTGTGGCATGATAGAATATTAAAGGATTGGAGACAATAAAAACCAATAGAAGTTAAATGGGAATGTAAAATACATATGCGAGATAAAAGAAATAAATATATAATTAAGAAAAAACAATAATAATTAAAATATTAAATAAGAATTGGCATGAAACCAAGTCCATTTCTTGACAAAGAGAAACTGAAATAAAGAATTTATCTATCTACTAGGAAGTATTGATAGGAAATATTTACCTTAGATTTTTGCACAAATTTTTTACACTGTTCTGTAGCAAGATTTTCATAATATTCTGGTCTGATGGGTAAAGAAAAAATATAATCTTGACTTATGTAACGCAGGAAAAGTATATCATCACCAAGAAATTCGTTGTTTATAAAAACTGCTACAGTTTTTGTTAGTGACCATATTTTACCACCAGTTTGCTGAAAAACATAATATCAGTAATTGGCTATAACTGTTATACATACAATCATCTGTTACACACGTTATTATTAGAGGCTAATATCATTATATGCATTACAATTACCCTTTTCATTTTTTGTATGTATTCAAGCCAGTCCATTTGAAATAGTTCTACAATTTGCGGCAGCGAAAATTTAAACGGTAAATGTTGATGGAACTTTTCCGCACATATTCGAGCTTTTTGAAAAGCAACGGAGTTTATGACACCTACCACTTTAACTCGAACACAATTATTTCTGAAAGCTTCTAAACAACAATGTCGCTTGCCGAATTCTTTATCAGTATTGTTTCGCATCATTGTGGAAAGTAATTTTTAACATTAGAACTTAATGAGAAAAATTTGTTTCTAACAGTTACATGACTTTAAAAAAATGTAAGGTATCAGTCAATCATTAATATTTCATTAATGAAACAACATTTGTTTTTGTTGCATATAAAAATTGTTCTGAATTAAATTCAAGCACATGTTACTATCTTCAAGAGTGTTAAAATTTAATTCATTGATTTATTTCAAAATGCAAGTTTTCATTATATTTTTATATTTTAGCAAATACATTCTATATAGAATTCCACTATTCTCTCATGAGACATGATTATTACTTATATAAATTGCTATACTCAAAATATATTATTTTATTGATAAAGTTATATTACTTCGGATAATGCAAAATACGAATATTAAATATATTTTCGTCTACACAGGCAGCCTTTATTCTTTAGGTTTTTCATACACCAGTTCTGTAGGATTTTCGATATCACTTTCTTCGTCACTAGTGCTACTTGTATCCAAATTATATAAAAACGATTCGTTTTCACTCATAGGAAAATAATACCTGAAATGTTATATCAATGCAAAAATTCTAAATAATTTAATAAATTATAATTTCAAAACGTATGAGGTACTAACACTGGTTGATCCCACGTTTTTTGAGGAGGTATTTTAAAATGATTCTCTTCCTTCATGTGTTGCAAAATATTTTCCACTTTTGTTTCACAGAAAACACAAGTCTGTAAATGAATTTGTCTCCTCACATAATTCACCACCTTTACCTGTTAGAAAATTTTATTTTATAAACGTGCTGTTTTATTATAATACTTATGCATTGTATACGTAGGTATCTTACTTTTTGGTAAAATGTTAAATCTTTCGAGGCAATTTTAAAATCGAAATTATGTTCTGTCTTCATATGAATAAGAACTTGATGGAAATGCTTGTCACTGTAACTGCAAAACAAACATAATATACCAATGCCTTCGTCATTCCAATCAGACCATGTATCCTCGTCCTCGTTTTCACTATTTTGATCCTCTACCTCATTATTTTCGTTGCAATTACTCTATGCATGAAAAATTACTACAATAGACAAATAGAAGTAGTTATTAATGCATAGACTTCAATAGAAAGTACCTGTCTATGTTTCCATGATTTTCCAGGTTCCAAGTAATTGTTTACATAAAATTTGTCATATTCTGTATTAGTAGGATTTATCCTTTTGTGTAATTTTTTACGCATATGTTCCTTTAATGCTGTACGATCTTTAAATAATTTTTCACAGAATATACATATCAAACTGAAAAAGATATTTGATACATTCTAAAATTTACTTCTAATTCATTTACAAAAAAACATAGATGAATCTCACTTTTCAATAGTAGTCTGAATTTTATCTAAAAATTCATCTATAAAGACTAAGTTGTCTGGTTTTCCAAGATATAAATTGTGCTTTTGAGCTAGATGCTTTACGTATGTAATGCGCAGACCAGAAAATTCCATTCTACAGAAAATACAACCACGTTTAAAGCCAGTATCTGTTCTTTCTCTTGCTTGTTCTGATAAAACCCATTCCTTAAAAAAAATAAAAGAAGCTTGTAATTATACTCCTTCATGAGACCTTTTATCTTCTATAAGATTTTAATACCAGTTTAGCTTTATGTATCTCATCCCTTAGAACTTTATCTTCTGAGATGCAATCAGACAATAGAAAGTATTTTTCATTTTCGCTTGGCTTCCCATCTGGTGTACAATTCATTAACAGAGTTGTACAATATTTAACTAATGGCTCTTCCTTGAGCTTGACACCCCAATAATGTACATAGCTGAAATTTAAATATACAACTTAAAAAAAAAATAATTTGGAAAACCATAAAAACAGATCACATTAGTAAATTACCCAAACCTTTTTAAACTAGCAATATTCCATACATCTCCTATTACAAGTCTATGTTCTTTGAATAAATGTGTCAGAAAATCTTTTTCATTATCGGGCAAAACAAATTTAGTATCGCACAAAAGACACTTTGTATCATGCGGCTTATCATCTAATCCAACAAATTGAGACTTATATGTAATACAGTCTTCATTCGCAGGTAATGAAACTTTACACTTTTCTATAATTATGTACATAATTATTCTCAAATGAACAATACAATATTCTTCCATATTTATGTAACTTTCTACAAAATTACGTAGAATTTAATTACACGAAATATACATATACCTGTTGAATTCATAATTAGTAAAGTTCAGAAATGTACAGTTTATAAAATTTACATATCCAAATTTATTTCATACAGTGCTTTCATAACAGGTTAAGTATTTAATTTTGTATAATACATCATCATATTTGTCGAAAAATTCGGGTACTTTCTTTAAAATATTTCAAGACACTCTATTATTTAGTTTTCCATTAATTAATTGCGTAAAAACAGTGACAGGCACCATTATTTTCTATTATTTTTAAACCATAGCACAGAGGTGAGATTAGTAAACAGTAGCAGCGCACTTGAGTGCACTTCATGAATTGTCATGAATTTTGTTATAATAATATATCTTTTTATTGCTCTTTTTCAGAATTAAACTTATTTTTCATAAATCCAAATAATAACATTAGATGACATACATGTAATGACACACTGCTATAAATAGTGCTTGGGTAAGTGTTCCAACATAATTCAATTATACCCAAAATAGTTAACTTAATAACAGTCTTATAATCTGTACACCATATAAGGTATGGCAAAGTATGATAATACCATATATAAAATTGATAATGTAATGATCTGCTAAATGTTATACCAATAAAATTTGTAGCAAACATTGGAAAAATAAATAATTGACTGACTGTAGACATATCTATCTTTTCCTTCTTTCTTAATTGTGGCTGCAAGCTTTCCCCTACATATTTTAATTTTGCATATGATTTCATATACTTTATGCATATTGGAACAAAATAAATTAATGTCAATATATGTAACAACAACAATGATACATGAAAGTATGGACTAATAAAAATGTGTTCAGGTAAAAACCTCCAATTTACGGTCCATTTAAATTCAAAAACTCTTCCAAAATTGAAAGCACCTTTTATATATGCTAATGGATTATCAAGTAAGAAAGGAAGACCCAATGCTACTTGAATCAAGGCACAAATGAGTAAATGTATTATTGTTTTGATTATCCCTAAATTATACACATAGGCTATGAGAAGTGCTGGTGCAAATAACAAAATGTTCATTTTTATAGATACAGCTGCACTGTATAGAATACTTCCCAAGTACCATTGATTATCTAAAAATGCATTAAGGCTTGCAAATAATAATACCATTGCAATTGGATCATTGAAAAGCCTTAAAATAAATATAGAATGAATTCTGTAAGATGTACAACACATGATGATTAAGACATAAGGTGGAACTTTCTTAGTTTTCACATAAATTCGGAAAACTAAAATAAGTAGCACTATGTAAAGAATTGCAAACAAGTACTGCGCTATTTTTATGTTTGCTCCATGTCCTGTGATGAAATATAATGTGGAAAACACATAAACAAATCCAGCAGGATAGACTAATGGTCCAGTGTCACCTTTAAGTTTTGAGTAATCCAATGTTCCATTCAAAAAGCCCTCAACTTCTTGCATGTATGCTTTCCAATCGATCTCCGTATATGACACCTTCTCGATAACCAATATATTTAAAATAATTTCCAAAATAATGATTAGTCTTCCAATTGGTACTAATTTCTTTGGATCCATAAATGAATAAGTCCATTTTTTCCATTCTAAGCAATTTTCGTACCAATTTTTAGTATTTTTCTTCGACATTTTCATTAAATTCAGGTTAGATCGGTTTTCTCTACGCGGCGCCATCTTGGTACAATTACACACGTAGCCTTCTTGTGATGTATTTACATATGTAACGTCTTCGGTTGCCGGTTTATCTGAATTCTTTTTCGATTTTTCATCAGTTCATATTCAACTAATCAAGCTCTAGTTTTATTCGAACACTTGATTCTCGCCAGTTATGTTGTTCACTCAGATGGTTCGAAGAGACTGCCCCTGACTGCCCCCTTTTTCCAGAGCACCCAGAGTAACAAATTGTGACTGTGACAAACTGACGAATACAAAGGATAAGGACTTTATTAGGACCAATCAGAACACGCCAGCTGGGATTCTGAGTTTTTGACAGAGTCCAACGTGTATAAAGCGAAGCGTGGAACGAAACTTATGTAGTTAAATTAAGAATTTCGTTGTAACAGCAAGTAATTGAATTAAAAATTTTCGTACGTTTGTGTTACGACTAAAAACAAATATTTTCTACGTGATACGTGAGTTACTTTATCATATTCAACGATTTGTAAATTATGCCTCGTTGTTATTCATGTTAACCTAGTAAATATTGTAAATGTAATATACTTTTCCGTTAATTCACATCGTTTCTTTTCTTTAGTCGACTCTGTTTAATCATTATCTGAAAAATATTTTGAGAGACTTTTTATTTTCCGACAAAAATAATACTTTTAATGTGAAACGTATTTTTAATACATAACGTGAATGAGACTATTTTTTGATATTGCGTACGTATTTGGCATTGTAAAAGAACTACAGTTAATGATTTCTATTATTGTACACGAATACAAAATTAAAAGGTTATTTTTTAGTTTTACAGAAACTTCATTCAAAATGAACAGTTCAGTGTTATTAACCCTTTTTGCTATTATTGGATTAACGCATACTGTCACAGGTTTGAAAAATGACGAATGTGAAGGTAATTAAACCATTTTCTTCAGTGTTCCTTACATTGTTTAATTCATCTTTCTTGATGTATATAAACTGGTAATGTTTCAGTTTGCATAAAGACAGTGGAAAAATTTGTGAATTCTTTAAGTGAAGATATGAAAAAAGATACAAAGAAAATAGAAGAAGCATTCAAAGAATTTTGTAAAGGCACTAAATCTAAAGAAAACAGATTTGTAAGTATTCATAACAACAGATTATTATATTATATAATATAAATAGAATAAATATATTTAATGTTATTAAATTTTCTATTTTGTACAGTGTTATTATTTAGGTGGTTTGGAAGATTCAGCAACAGGTATTTTAAGTGAATTGAGTAAACCTATATCTTGGTCTATGCCTGCAAATAAAGTATGTGAGAAATTGAAGAAGATGGATGCTCAAATATGTGATTTGAGATATGGTAAGCTTACTTCGAATAAATTCTCTTGAGAGTTGACTCTTTTGATATTACAGGTTTTCTAATTATACATATCACATTTAATTTCAGAAAAACAAATTGATATTAACACTGTCGATCTGAAGAAACTCAAGGTACGTGACTTAAAGAAAATATTAAGTGATTGGGATGAAACGTGTGATGGTTGCATAGAAAAAACAGACTTCATTAAACGAATTGAAGAACTGAAACCTAAATATTCTAATAGTGCAAAATCAGAACTCTGAAGAGTGTTCAACAATATAGATAAATTATGTTAGTATGGCTAAGCTATTAAATATTCTTTTTTACACAATTGATTAATAGTAAATATAAGTTAATTGCAAATATAATTTTGTAAAATCAATTTGTTTGTTGAAAGCCAGTATATGCATTTAATTTTCATTTAATAATATTGTACTTGAATTATGTTAATTAAGCAAACAGTATCTTGGAATCTAAATTCTATGAATTTAGGAATATCGAGCAATGAAATTGGTTTCAAAAAAACGTGATTTCTGTTAGTGTAGCCATGCTAATACAAAGTACATAAATATCATACGATGGTGCTCCGTTTTTATCACATCAATGTTAGACAAATATAAAAGACTTCAATTTTTCAAATACCAAATTATTTCATCTTCTTTAACATATTTTTATCTTTCATTGCTCTTCCTCATATATTCTAATACAGTACGTTTATACGTGTATGAATCCTATTTATACCAAGATACCTTGTACTATATGAACAGATATGTATTTGTGATGAATCATTAATAATGTGTTGTTATATATGTACTTACTCTTTCTTTTATTGTCATACCGAACACTCAACTTAGTATTACATATCTTCTGCAATACATCTTTTAACCATTTTTCCAAACTATATACAGGGTGGAGCGGAAATTGTTTTACAAGCGGGCAAGCGAGCATTCTACGTGAAAAAATAATGTGAAAATTTGATGTAACATATTACATAGAGCTTCATTTTCGAGAAGCTTGACTCAAATGTCAAAATCGATTTCTCTGCAGGCAAAGCTCCGTATGAAAAAATGTTATATCAAATTAGTGTCTTTTTTCTACACGTAGAATCATTCTTAGCTCGGTTGTACATACAATTTCCGTCCTACTATATATGATGACATATCATCTTTCTCTATACAAAAAAAATTTACTTCAACATTAAGTATTAAAAGATTTGTTCTCAATGAATTCTTGTCTCAAATTATGTATCTGAGTAAAGAAAGAGTAT
>NW_017132868.1:144017-159265 GCF_001652005.2 Ceratina calcarata | reverse complement strand
TCTTGTCTCTCATACAATAAGATTATTTTGTAAAAATATATTTATGATATAGGTAAAACGAAAAAGTAAAATCTGAAAAATTTGATGATTGTGCTATTTAATAAAAAAAAATTTCAAGTTACTAAATTTGACAAAATGTTTTATTTATTTTAACTTCTACATGTATAGAATTCTGATTATTCTTTTATTATGCGTTACATTTCGGTGGTTCGCTCCAATGCCCATCTGCTTTGCACGTAATCAATCCTTGCTTCTTATTGGGGCATATGTACGTCAACTGATCTTGATACAAGTAGGAACGACCACGAATGATTATTCCGGGTGGAAGTTTTGGTTTGTTACATGACAGTTCTGTAAAAGCGAAGCAAGTAAATGAATTGATAAGTACAGTACAAAGTTTTATAATATTATATTGTATTTACTTGAACATCTGCTATATGCTCGAGACCATTTCCCATTTGAAAGACACTTCGCATCCGGTTTTCCATACATTATGTAGCCAGGTATGCATTCATACGTAATTGTGTCATCGAACGTAAAATTTACAGTGGTGATATAATTTTTGTTCAATACAGCGTTTGCAACTTTCGGTGGTTTTCCACATGTTATAGCTAAAGTAAATATTTCTTAAAGAATAACTAAAATTTTTTTAAAGAATCACTTGTTTTTTTGAAACTCACGTTTACAAAAAGGGATATCGGACCATGTGTTGTTTGACAAGCAAACAGATTTTTCATTCCCTTCAAGAATGTATCCTTCATTACATTTGAACATTATACTACTGTTAACATTTTTCGAGTAATTTTTCTCTACAATGTAACCGTGCTCTGGAAACTGATAGTTGATTTTAATTTCTATTGCCTAACTTCGCAATCGTAAACTAAATCATATTACTCACTGCAACCGAAGAACACGTAGATTCCTGGCAAATATTATCTATTTCATTGTTAAGTACAGATTCATTAATGTCATTTAAAGGTGTATCAACTATTTGCCATTGACCATGTTCATTGCAAATCCAAGTTAAGTTAGAAAAAGTTAAATCTTCGTTACTTAATTTCATTTTATTGTTGTCCTTACAGATAAGAACTATATTTTTCATGTAGGTATAGCCTTGTACAAAATACCGTAAATTTTTGTAGAAACCACCGTACGATTCGACGTCATTCAATTTCTTATTTTGATTCTGTGTTCTGTTAATGATTTTAAAAAATGGATGTTCCACGATTGGACATTCTTGGGGCTCGCAAGACGTTGGTGTGGACAACCACTTTTCATTACTTTCGCAAATTTTAACACTATCGCCGATTAATTTATATCCTATGTTACATTGAATAAGAATTTGAGTACCAACAATAAATTGGTCCTCTAAATTTTGATATTGCTTGGAATCATTGTTATTTACATTCAACGCGATTTTGATATTCGTGTCATTAATTATTGTCTGCTCATTAGGAAGTTCAAAGGTATTATTTTCTTGTGTAATAAGCGACAACTTTCCATTATTCACGATTCTGGGCCAAGGGCACCTCAAAGGTACGCAGTCAGGGACAAATCCTGTCCAAGTACCATTCTCGGTACATTGAAGTTTGAATTCGCTTAATAATACGTGACTATCTTGGAACTTATGTCCTGATTGACAAGAATATCCAACGACGTCATTAAAATCATAATTTTTGTCGATTGTGACATTATTGGCTGAAGATTCGTGTAAATTGTTTGATTTTATAGAAATGATATATCCGTTCAAAATTCTAAATAAATAATAAAATTTAGTTCAACTTATCACGAAATTGTGATTTTTTGCGAATGACTATATCGCTTACTCTTTTGGCGGTGGACATCCATAAGCGATACATGTAGGTCTTTCATGATCCCAAACTCCAGATTCCACACACGTTAGCATTCTTTCTCCGAACAAACGAAATCCTGGATCGCATTTAAACTCGATTTGCTGTCCAACCTGTAAAGGATATTTAATTTAAAAAACCGCTTTTTGGAGAAACATTCAGGAGCAACTGAACACCTGTAAGATTGAAAGATCGTCTCTTTCATATTCCTCTATCACATACTCGATGTCCCCATGTTCCGGAGCTAACAGATTTCTGCAGGTTTTGCCTGTCAATGACATAATTAATATCTATTTTTAAAAAAAATGTACAATGTTCAAAATTTACCTATGCAAATAGGAGCCAATCCACTCCATTTTCCATTTGCGTTACAAATTCTGCGTGGATTTCCTCGAAGTTCATAGCCAATTAAACAAGAATAATATATCTCATCTCCGAATAAATATGATCTACCGTGCATACGGCCTCGTGGAAAATATCCAGGAAAGCCGCATCTTCTTCCTTCAGTCAGAATAAGACGCATCATTAAATACGATTGCAATTAAAATCGATATTGTATAAACATACAGGAAATGCACATCTAAACATTCTATTATAATTACAGCTTTCTCATATTTTTCAGGTGTTATATAGATCACATATAGAATTGTATTACATTGCAAAATGTCTCATCTTACTGGCGCAAACTGGTGTGTAGTATCCCTCCCACTGACCATGCTTCAGGCACTTTACCTTCAAAGACCGGTACTCTTTACCATGAAACCGTACTACATACCCATTCTCGCAGTAGTAAGTGATACTTAGTGCGTCTTCACTGACATTTATGTTACCTTTAAAAGGAACAACGGGCATGGGACACCCACGGCAGAATGGGCTGTTCAGTATCTAAGAATGTCAGCATTCAGAAGCTTCCGGCTAAAGTATGCAGTGATTACTTTATCAAAATATATATAATTACAATAACGTCACCATGAATGTGCTCTTGCACCTGTGACCATGCAATTATGTCACCATAGTATTTTTCGCAGGAGTTAAACAACTGATTGACGTCTGTCACTGTTAAAACCGAATTCCAAACGTCTAATAATGTTAATTTTCCCACAAAAGATTCCGATTCTGAGAATCCTCCTCCGATTCGGTCTTGTTCTTGTCCGATTACGAATGTTCCGTTACCTAATCAAAATGAATTATTTGTTGTTTAATACATTATTATATGTACTGATGTTTAGTATCACATCTGAACATTCTACATTCATCACGTTAATGAAGCACATGTTTAAGCGAAACATTTCATGTTTTATACTTGATACCTTGAAGAGGACTTCCTTTTGCTAAATGGGTACCATTATCTCTTAAAATACCATCGACAAATATTTCCCATGAACCATTTTTCACCTCCCAGGTGAAACAAACGAAATGCCAATGACTATCGTTTACTTTAATGTCAGTTACTACTTTCTGGCTATTGAGATATATTACAAACCTACGAGAGCAACAAATAATTCAAATATGGAACAAATTTATTACTAACTGTGATTTAGAAAAATGAAGAATTGTGTATTACCCATTATAGTTAGTTAAAGTGAATGCGTTATCGTAGTAGCGTGTCGCGTACGATAACACAGTACCATAATTAAATGTATCTTTTGCTTGCAACCACAAGCATGTTGATATCTAAAAAACAATGTATCGTTATTATATATCAATATCAAATAACTATTTGTGTGGAGAACATAAGTTATTATTTTATTATATTGTTTATATTTAATACCTCTGAAAGATTTGTAGATGGACCTTTTATGCTGACATAATCCGTAGTTCCCGATTTGACGAAATGTATCACATAATCCGATGACAATTCTGTTGAAAGGATCAGTTAACAGAAAATATTTTTTAATTAAAAAAACTTATTTATTAGCAGTACAAATAGTTAAGAGCAAGATTATACTTTCCAGTCTCGCAGTGGAGTCCAGTAAATGGAACACGGCAAATGCACGTGTAACTAGAAGCTTTGTTAACACATTTTCCATTGTTCAAACATGGATTACTCTCGCAGTAATCTTTTTTTATAGTACAGTTCTCTCCACTGTACCCATCTACACATTCGCACCTAACAACATTAGGATTTTTAAGGCCGAATATCTTTAATATCATCTTTTACAATTACCTATAACTCAGTCTCGTCGCATTTTGATCTTCGATATTGATACAATACGAATTCTCGTTGCACGGTAGCCAATCACACGGCAACAGATTGCAATAACGACCATAAAAACCAGATTTACAGAAGCATTGCCATGTATTGTTAACGTTGCGACAAGTAGATCCTTCCATGCAAGGTGAAGGATCACAATAATTCACAGCGATCTCACAAAATTCTCCTGGGAAATGAATATATAAATATTTGTTTAAGATCATTGTTTTGAGATTTACCTTCGAATCCGTTCTTGCACTCACAACTGTAGTCGTTCTCCGTGCTGACGCATGTTCCATTATTTTGGCAAGGATTAATCGCGCATTCATCAATGTACAACTAGAAATTATTTTATTGCCCATTACTTCGTATTTATTGTCACTCATTTTGTACAAAATTCTTTTACCTCACAATCGCGACCCGAATATCCATTTTTGCATGTACAAGTGTAGAATATTGTACCGTTTGAAAAACTTTGAACGTCGCAACTTCCTTCGTTCAAACAGGGGAAAGAATTACACGGATTTTGAAACATTTCGCATTTGGAACCTATTCAGAATTTTATGTACATTTGTAATACTTATTTTCAATCGTCTTTTGATGAAATGCAGTTTGTATTAAATTGATTAATTACCGATATAATACTCGGAACACTCGCAACTGAAGCTGTCCTCTTCTTGTGTGCATTGTCCTTCATTCAAACACGGTTTTGTATCACAAACATCAGGCTCAATCGCTCGAAGTGGCAAACAATCGTTCATGCTCTTAGCACCACGATTTTTGGTGCTGAAATTGGATGGACATGAAAGACAATGATTTTGTCCATGGTCTGGCTGATAAAATCCAATGTCACACATTACACATGGCTCTAGTGCTAAACGCAAGTACTGGTAACGCTTTTTTCGTGAATAATACCCTGGTCTGCATAAGTCTGAATCAAAGCCAAACAGAAACAATTTTATTTTTATATAATAAATCATTCACGAAAAAAATTAGAAACTTACGTATACAGTCGCGTAGAGATTTTGAATGCGCTTTCTTCGTCGAGGTATATTCAGGACAACGTTTGCATTTGAGAGACCCAGTTGTGTTTTCGTACTCTCCAGCAGGGCAAGGCAGACATTTCTTAGTTGAGGAATTAAAGAAAGTGCCCAAAGGGCATTTTACTACAATTGGAACAAGACAGTTGGTAGAGATTTAACAATTATTGAACGTTAAAAAACAATTAATTCGATTATGTATTTACCACAAGTATGCTTCTTCAAAACGCTCCCTGGATCGCATAGTTCCTGGAGATTATTAAAAACGAGATGTAAATTCAATGCGAGTTTCGCGATTTCTTCGTTCGTTCTATTGTTCAACAAATTTAATTTTCCTGATTTAGACATCGTGTCGATCTTTTTCCTTAACTTTTGTATCCCTTCTTTTGGATCATCAGAGTATTCATTGATTATTTTTCCTGTGGCGTCAAATGGATTACATAATATTTTATACGTATAAAGATTTTGTTTTGGAACAATATTTACCTAAAACCTTGAATTTGATTTCGATTTTCTGTTTCTCCTTCTTCACTTTCATATTTTTATCTTTAGGATTCTTTACCTTAGCATCTCGTTTTGATTTCTTGTGTACATGGTTCGTTGGCAAATTATTATTATTATTAATTTGTGTAGGTATTGTGTCTGGAGGTAAAACAGTTTCCTTGCATTCAGGATCAAATGTAATTAGATTACATTCAATATCGTTTCCGCAAATGTCGAGTAACGTCAATCTTAAATCGTCAGTAATATATTCGCTCAGCTAATTTAAATAATAATAAAAAGCCATGGTTCATATCACCAATTACATTAATACTACAGAAAACTAATTGTACAATACTTACTTCGCGTAGAGTTGTGCGATTGTCGCACACATTTGTCTCATTTCCCTCTAATATAATACTTCCTTCCTGGGATATACTCTTAGGGTTTGTTGATTCTGTGTAACAAAGGTATTGACGGAAAGCATGCAAATTTATTTTACACATAATAACAAATCAAACTCATACTGTCCTCGCGTACTATAATTTTTTTATTATTATACCTGAGCAGTCCGGAATGTAATTATCCTCAAGCCAATTAGTTGTATTCCTGTTGCATTTTAACAACAACGCATTGTCCACAATACTAAGATTTAATCCTTCGGCGAATCCGTATCCTTCTTCACAAGTCAAAGCGCACTCATTGATCTTGTTCAATGGTGTCGAGGAACACTTCGAGAAACCATTTAATATCTTTGGGACTTCTTCGCATATATCTAGATAACATAGGAATGATAGGTGTGCAATTTCTTAGTACAGTGCTAAACTCAATGTAATACCTTTCACGGTAATATTCAAAATACAAGATGCTTTATTAGTATATTTGTCGAGAGCGTAGTACACAACTTTTGTTAATCCGAAATTGAACGCGTTATTTCCTGGAAAATAGTTTTGCTCCACTTGCACAGGTGTCTTGGAGTTGTCGTAAAAATCAGGTTCGTCCCAAGTTATGTTACTTACTCCAAGACTACTATCGGTAAAAAATATCAGTGGATCTATGCAATTATGAACTGTTGGTGGTTCTGTATCTATACATAAAGAAAATTAAATTCACAATATAAGTAATTAGATTAAAAATATCGCATGGTTATTCAATTATATTATAACATATAAATAACGTATAAAGAAGTAAATAAATAATCACCGACAACGGTCACTTTGAATTTACATCTCGCTTTATTCCCGGACGAATCTTGCGCAACGTACACTACCGTGCGCGTGCCGATTTTCAACTTCCAGGGGAACGTGATTTGTGGTCTACTCCATAACGTGGGTGATTTATCCACGTTGTCAGTCACTTTAGGTATTGTCCAATTTACGTATGCATAGTTCTTGCCTGGTAGGTTCTCCGTGATAATATTGGACGGACACGTTATTGAAGGTGGAGTTTTGTCTTAAAATATAAAACATGTGAGAAATAATCGCATAAATATGAAGTATTAAAGTCAAAATATTACCTATACAACGGTTAACGATCTTGCGTTGGGACCAAACTCCAGACTTCCCACCGCAATACCTGAAACGCGGACCTTGAAGAATAAAACCCTCTTTGCACGTTATCGTACAGTTCATTGCAAAAGGAGATTTTTCTGGACCGAAACAACTATTCGGCGAAATCAGTCCGTTTGCGATTTGTTTCAAGGGTTCACATTTTATGGCTATAATAAAAAGTTTATTATAAAATGATTATATAAAATTATTAGATATTGTTATTATTCATTATTTTTTCTACCTGATCTTTTCTTATGTTTGATTTATACCTTTACACGTAGCCTTCAAGCCATCCCACTGCGACAGGGGTAAGCAATTCCGAATCTTACTCCCACGAAGTTGATAACCAGTATCGCATTTGAATTGACAACGCGTATCAATCGGATATGCGGCTAAATCTTTTGCAATCGAGCGTTGGTTCTCTTCGGTTTGACAACGCATTCGTCCATGCACAGGAACACGAACCGCTGGACACGTCTTCACTATTTGAATATAACATTTTTAAACGTTTGCAAGCTTAAGAAAAATTATAAGTCGATGGATTGAATGTAATTCTAATGTACAACATATCTCTGGATTTCTGTGAAAAAAAAACATACGCAAACATTTTGGTTCATTCCCGGACCAGTTGCCACCAGTTCCGCACAATCGAATACTGTCACCGGTCAGATAAAAGCCGATTTTACATCTTATGCCACATGCCGCGTGTACCACGTTGCTGCATGCGCTTGCTTTTACCAAATATCCATTTTCTGGTACTTTTAGCTTTGGGCATGTTATAACTGTGAAAAATTACAGCAAACAAAAATATGCAAAATTTAAAAATAAAAAGCTATTTTGTTAAGAAGATCGTTGAAAACGTCTGTTAACTTAACTCAGTTGCTTCGTTTTGTTTTTCACGCACGGTCACGGTTTTGGTAATGGTCTTAACATTTTCCACAAACGAATTTAACGTCGTTTGCTCGACTTTAAAGTTTCAACAAATTTATTTGAATTAGGAATAAAACCGATTGGGATGGATCCACGAGATCAAAAGCCTCGCGACTTCGTCGCTATTTACAAAAATTTAACCGAGGAAGTACACAAGACGAGGAAATTGCAAATGAAATGGTTCCAGAAATATGAAGGGTTATTGGATGAATACGCGTAGGTAGACGATAAAATTGGATTAATGAATATTAGATACTGAAAAACGATTAATTTTGAAGAAAACTAAAGAAAGAAATGGATAAACTGTGCAAAGAAAAACAGACAGTCATTGAAACGGTGGCCTTCGTTCGAGAAGAGGGAAAAACTTGTTTGCCAGTTCCGGTTACAACTAATGGCGATGTATTTACAATTTTTGTAACATCAAACAACCATATTTAGTGTAGGATAGTAGAGATATGTATATTTCTGTAGTACGGTTGGATTGCAACGAGGCCAAAATTTAAACTGGAAAAGTACGGAGCTTACAGGCCGATGTATCCTGATCCTCTTAATGAAATAGTGCAACTATCCGGAAAAATGCCCGTTCTCGCCGCTGGCAAGGGATTTATTTGGTAGAAAGCAAGATCGAATCACATCTCAAATTTACCCTCGCACTTATATCCATCTGTGGTGAATCCGGAAGCGCAAATGCAATGCTCCACGGAAGTTGCAGGTACATCGATAGTCACATGATTCACGTCAGGGCACGGTATGCACATGGACGCGAAATCGCCGGATATTTCTCCCGATGCATATGTACCGTTCGGACAAGCTAAAAGTAAATTCGCTTACACTACGTGCGGACAACTTGTGATATTAAAAATCAATCAAACAATTTCTTTTAATTTGAAATCCTTTTAATGAACTTCGAGCATGTAAAATTGTTTTTGGCGAACTCACGATGGCAGGAGCTTTTGAATCCAGATCCAAAATACCCTACTGGACAAATGCAGGAATAGTGGCCGGTGATAGTGCCACAGGCGCACGTCGCGAAATTATCGCAACAATTTAGCTCATTTCTGATTACGCTGATATTCTTGCACAAAAGATTGCAATTATCTGGGAATGCCACTGGTATGTACTTGCCCGCTTTTAAATCTGTAATGAATGGAAACGAGATGATGTCACAACAAATAAAGTATGAATTCTCTGTAATTTAACAACTGAATCACCGCCAGTTTATTGCTCCTTCGTAGGGTTTTTGTTAATACGACTCATTAAAATAAAATTTCATTCGGTATAAGCATAATTGTTTCAGTCATTTTCGCTGATATTTTTGTAAACAAACCACGATGCAAAGCTCGTCGAACTAGAGCTTCGAACTCTGTGAAACTGTCGAGGAAATAGCTGTGCGTGTCACCGGGAAAGCTAGCTATGTCGTGCAATTCGTCCACATTTCCTGTTCTTATTCCAAAAGTGAATATCGTTGCACCCGCATGTTTCAAAAGCTCCGCCGCAGGACGTGGATCGCCGCCGTTGCTGAATCCATCAGTTATGAGAAACACCGCCTTCTTCGCTTTCATTCGGCCCTTCTCGAGGATCCTCTAAAAAAATATTATTCAAAGTTTAATTGAAGCGACCTTTTGTGCAGTCCGCGAGTTTCGATAACCGAAATTATTAATTATATATTGAATTATTACAACAGCTTCGAATAGTGCCCCACGTGTGTATGTTCCACCGCCGGTGTAACTAATATTATTCAGCTGCTTGTTCAATAAATAACATTTGTTGTCCTTTTTATCAGCACGAGATATCTGATCGACGTTCCGTCTAATGTATTTTCTTCCACCGAACGTCACGATAGCAACTCTAGTTGCGGAAGGCTCGACGGAGAAATCGGACAGAACATTTTTTACAAAGTTCAACTCGCTTTGGAAATTTTTTAAACCGACCGATCCCGAAGCATCAACCAAGAATACCAATTCTACCTAATAAATATATTTTAACTACAATTAATGTTAAAACGATAATCGGAGTAAAAGAAGTTTTATTTATAAACTTAAATTATGAAATTTTATTGTAAAATTTTGTTATTACCTGCTCGGTTTCGTTTCGCAATCGATCAATATGACCTTTTAAAAGATGTGACATAGTTTCGGTTTTCTTTTTCAATGTCTTTTGAAAGCTATCCAAAGTGGTGTTCGATTCATGCTGATTCACGCTTCTCTTTTCTTCAAAATTAAAAAACATTGGCACATCTAACTTTTCTCTAGACACTTCAAAGTACAACTTTTTGTCGAATCTGCTTATTTCGTCGAGCGATATAGTCGTAATTGACAAACGCGGCATCAGCCAAATTAAAAAGCAGACTCTCATGATTGCACCGACCACTGCTTGGCAATGCTCCCGAGACATATTCTACCAACAATTAATATCCCGAACTTCAAAGGATATGTTTCTTTCACGGAGAATTAATGTATCGTCTTGAGCATGCTCGTAATCTTGTTGCAAACTTTTTTTCTTCTACACTTGCACATATCATGGAAACACGATGTTTGTATCTTCTAAAATTTTTATTGCGAAGATTATCTTCGAGCGACAAGAGGCAGCGACAGATCAGAAGATTGACTGTCGGTACTTTAAGCCAGAGTCTTACTGCTTCGGGGAGGGTCGTGTAAACGATTAACTAAGTAGTCTCGGAGCTTTGAAAAGTTCAGAACAAGGGACTCTCTGTTCCACTTGTATAAGAGAACACGTGTTCTTTCATAAGTATTTACAGATCTCGGCGGATGTTCGATTTGTTAGCAAATTCAATTGAACTACTTTGTACACGTATCGACATATCTAACGCTACAAAACAACGTAAATAACGAGCAAGATAGCTTAGAAGCGTCCAGTAGTTGTGTTTAGTTCTAACCATTTCTTATCTGAGTAACGAATTATCTTAAGATACACATTTTCTCTAAGCTCAATTAATTTCACTCACTAAATCATAGAGGAAGATGAAAAAAATTATAGCAAAATTCTTCGATTCTTTGGGTTGAAAATTTCCCGACGGAAAGCAAACCGAGGAGATATTGATTGAGAAATTTAAGTACAAATATTTAGTAGTTTTTTGTGACGGATCAAGATACGTTACAAACGTAGTACTCGCTGTTTGTGCAACGCGTGTTACACAGATCGTTCTTAAAACGTGTCTATGATAGCGTTCGAGGAAGGGTGTCATGTTTATGTCACGTGTAGGAGAAACGGTGATCCCGCGGCAGTCGGGCAGCATGCGAGGTCAGAAAAACGCTTACAGTTTCCGTGTGACCTGCATACATATCACATCAATGCGACGTAAATTGATTTTTCTGGCTGGGACGTCGTATCGCGAACGACCACGCGGCTGGCAATACGATGATTTACAATTAGAGTAGCCGACGAGGTGACGTCTTCGCAATTTCATTGCTGCATTTATCGCATTGGTACCTTGCAATTATTGATAACGCGCAGACTCCTAAGTATGTCCGAAACCGAGATCTCGAAATTTAACAATTTTATTTCACTCGTTGAATTGTTGTTTACTCGAGTGTTACAAAATAATTATCAATAATTTCAGTTTCACGCTTGGAAGATCATTCTATTTTTAGCGACGCGATTAAACGATTTTTGGTTTAACGAACGGTATATAGATTTGTCGAGAAAAGTGAAGGCATCATGTCGATTTTGATCGTGATTATGATTTCTATGATGATGGTAGTAATAGTTGACTGTTACGATGTACGCGAAAATGACAGAGCTCCGCGTTTGACAGACGGTCCACGGCACTTCCGGCAAACGAAGGAACCTCGTGAAAAACGGGGACATGTTGAACAATGTCGTGACTCGCAGTTTCGTCGATTTTTGCGCGAGGAACAATTGGGTCATGTGAATGTTTTTGCGTTCTTAGATCCTTCCTGGTACTATAGCTATCGGCAATTCATCATGTAAGTTATCGAACGAGTGATCTACATTATACTGCTAAAGATCTTTATAGCGTGTACTAACATGTGCAATTTTATTCTCTTATTTTAAATATTTGATTCTTTCATTATCCCTTAAAAACATAAAAAATACACAAATTACTATTAGTATAAAATAAAAGTTGTCGGATAACATCCCTAAAAATTTTTTAATGCAAGGCTGGAATTGCTAAAGAAAAGATTAGAAAAATCGGGATTTTCAAACATTTCGTTCTTCGTGGTGACGCCGTCGTCATACTTATTGAAAGACAGCACGGAGAGCAGTTTAGAGATAAAAGCTTGGAAGGAAGTGTCTAAAAATATGATGGAATCCGAATACTTTTTGGACACGGAAGAAGCATTGTTTAATGATCCAAGCAGAAAGGAGAACGAGATCGTTTTTCTTCGAGATGATGGCGAGTTGGGCATTTGGGAAGATTTTCGCGCTGCGAAAGACGAAGTAGCAATCATCGATCGGTGAGTCAAAACAAAAATCAATTTTTACCTTGTTTTTATTTACCTGTTTTTAACTTATCAGTAGAGGTTTTATAATTATTACAGTTGCGGAAAAATAGCTTATCAAATCATAATACCTTGGAGTATACTCTACTTCCCTTACGTTAAAGCTGCCATTCTTTCCACTTATAGAGAGAATCCGTGTGGTCTTTGCGAAGTAAGCATGATTTAAACATGTTCTTGATTGTTATAGATTCATCTTTCCGTAAAAAAAAATAATATAAAAGTATTATTTAAAAACGTTTAGGTAAACTTGTCAACGGTTGATTCATTGAATTACGAACAATATCGTTTAAAAAATATAAATTTGGGCGAAGGGCAGATAGATAATACTCGCAATATGCATACAGAAGGAACGTTCACTGATGTAGAAGCTTCAATTTCTTTCGATGAATCAAGAAATATGACACATAATAGAAATGCAAGCACCATAGTTCCATTAAATGGAAGTACATATGATAGCACAGTTTATAATAAAACAACAGAAACGGCAATTGTGCAGAAAGGAAAGAGTAAAAATGTACCAAATAATGACAGTGTAAATGAAAAAAATGAACAAAGTCAAGAACACATAGCAAGTACGATATCGGATTCGGTAACGACTGAAATTTATGCAGAAAATCAAGATAACATTCATAGGAACAATAATAATTCATTTCTTGAGAGTACCGATCCAGACAGTAATTTAACAACAAATTACACAGATGGGAGTGAATCTGATATTAGTTTAAAGAAGGAAGAAGGAGGACAAAAAGGTAATGTTGTAATAAAGTATATATGAATAAAAATGAAGAATGCATTTTATTTGACAATTTTTTTATTTTATTCTGTACACCGTAATATAATAGATGAGAGCGCAGATCTTAGAACATCACAAGAACAAAAAGATAAAATATTTCCTCTACGTATAATATTATATGCTCCGCATTTACACGAAGAAAATGGAACGTTACAAAAGTACACTCACTCAGTTCTGAAAACAGGAAGTCCTGATTATCACGATCATTTTCATACTAAGACTATTGATCACAAGGTAACATATAAATAATAAATTTTTTTTCTCATAATGCACGTGATGACCCATGTTTATAATCATAAAAAAAACTGATAAGTCAGTAGTAGTAAAGAAGCCAGATCAGGCGGCACTAGATGACAAAAAACTGATTGAATACGTGGATACTATAAATGAGAATCCAGGAGTATATGGAGAAATTGCAGATTACTGGCAAACAGATGAATCGAATAATGAGAATGAAAATACGGAGTTTACAGATTACGATTATACTACGGTAAAATTTTATATACTTGGTTATATTTTTCAATTATAATTAACAACATTTATAAAATATTGTAGGTTGAGGATGTCGACGATACAATTGATAATAGCAGTATATTAAAACCAAATAATGTTGCTATAGTTAATTCGGAAACCGATACTAAAGAGAACAATTTTATGCCACGAACGTTAATCGAACATTACAATAAATTACTCCCTTGGATTTACTATATCTTTTAATAAATCAATCATACTTACACTGAATAGGGATGAAATACAGTGTGTATATCTACATGTACGGTCATAACTACACGTTAATGTAATTATAAAATAGAGAAATAAAAGATATTATCTGTAAAAGTTACTTGCAATCTTAAAAACAGATTCAAATATATGCAGAGGTATAAATATTTATATGAACACATAAAGGTAGAATATTATATATAAATTTAGCTTTTAGCGAAAAGTTTTCAAAAATGTTACCTTTACAAAGATTTTATGAAATAGTAAACACACAGAAATACCGAATATCTCGCAAGTATTAATTTGTAATCTCTTCTGGTTCGCTCGCATCATCGGAATCCAAACTATTGCTATCGCTCGTCGTGGTTGTACTTGAAGTACTACTTTCTGAATCGCTTTCAGAGTCAGTGTCACTGCTGTCACTTGAACTGCTCGACAGTCTGCATAAAACACAACGTACACATGCATTAATAAGAAAAAAACAAAATGGAAGTAAAACGGAACTTCAAATCTTTTTTAATGTGCATTTCAAATGTCACCCATGCGTAATGTGCAGAGTATTGTATGTGTTTATCATCAGTACGATATCGTCAACAATGAATTTACAATTCAGTATGTACAGTGGCCCACGAAAATATTCGAACATATTTTAAAATGAAATAACTCTTTTAACATTGAACCAAACAATATAATTTTCTGTGGGATGCTAAAATGAACCATTGTATGTGATTCGCCCAAAGGTAGTGCATTTTAGTTAGTGTATTACATTAGCACACTTTAGATAAAGATTCATAATATGTACACATTTATTTCATCCATTACGGGATAAACGAGTGAGCTTTGTTAAGGGATAAAGTTATCAAAACAATTCTATTGAAATACTTACAAGTACTTTAAAGAATGTTTGTCTTTAATGTAGTATATAGTCTTTGGCCTTTAAAATAAAATCATACAACGTAAAAACACAGGATATTTCCCACCGAAACCTTAGATTTGATAAAAGTTAAAGTAATATGCTTTCCATACTTACTTATCGTTGTCATTGCCATTAACCGTTAATTCGTCCATTTGGTCTACTATTTCGTGAACAGAATTTTCTATAATAAGATCTTCTTCTTGTACCGAATAAGCCGCTTGTTCTAATTCTGTTAAATCAAGATGCATATCTTCCTTCGAAACATGAACCTTGTTAATAATAATTTAATTG
>NW_017132868.1:140304-143277 GCF_001652005.2 Ceratina calcarata | reverse complement strand
ACATTAGTAATAAGTGAATCCAAAGATTCTATTAGAGATTCGTTAATTTGTTGTAACCAAATTAAGTAGTCTTTTATATATAGTTGATTTAATATATATCGAGGTTCGTATGAATTGTTAAACAAACTATGTATTTCGCAAAGACGTTTTATAATATATTTTTTACCTGATAATAAGATAATCAATTAAAGACGACAAAAACGAAGAAATGATTTCATAAATCAAAATCCTGTTTTTTAACTTACCTAATTTGATAACTTTCTTTACATCTTCTAGAATTTTGTTGGACAAATCACAATTTCTAAAAAGTGGATAACATATAGATCTTCTGAAGCATGCTTTTGCAACTTCCTCTGCATCACAAAATTCCTATAAATATTATCATTAACATCTAATAGAAAATGAAGTCATTTCTTACGTATATATTCTAAAATACCCTACATACATCAAACCAAGACAAGGTTGAACTTAATTTATTAATGGTCCAACTACTCTCAACAGTATTTTCACCCAATGTAGTCCTGTGGTTGTAACAGCTACCAAATAAAATGTCAACTAAACCTAAAAGTAGCTTGTGGGTTTCCTCATTATTTAACAAATATTCTTTGTTTGGAAGTTCTTTTAATAAATCCACTTGAGTTCCGTCTAAAGATACATTTTCTCTATCCAAAGTGTCCCACTCTGCGACATATGAAATATATGGTTCTATACAGTCAGGTTGCATAAGATCTGCTAGATAATGCTCTTCGTTAAAATCTTCAATTTCACGTTTCTCCCTTAATCCTCTTCTTTCACTTTGTGGTGTTGTATCTGGCATTGGAAGATCTATTATTTCTTTAATCCAAGCTGACTAAAAATAGAAAAGAATATTAGTTATATGATTGACAGAATTATACAGATAAATATATGATATTATACAGATGTTTCGAAGCATTTACCTCGAAAGCAGCTAAAGCGCCAGATACTTTATTTGCAAAACCATATTTAGGAGATATAGTTAGAAGATTGGTTATATTCTCTGTGATATTACTTTGATTTATATACCATTCATCTCCATCAGTACTTTCGTCAAGTGCTATGAACTGGTTCTCATTAGATATATCATTAATATCATCAGAGTTTGCAGATGGATTCCCAATTACTTCAATATTGGGGACAATTGTACTTTTCTTTTTTGGTGGTGCTAATAATGTTGTTATCATATCCAAATTTTCAAAGTACTCTCCTTTTATTACTTTTGAAAATCTTAAGGAGAAATCTCCTTTCTCACAATCATAAGAACCAAACGATGAATCATTCTCTTCTATTTCACCTGGTAACTTCAGCCTAAGATTTAAAAAATATTTCATTACAAACATTTATAGTTGTTAAGTAAGAATTGTTTACCTTAAATAGTATGGAGTAGAAAAAAATCTGAAGTCCGTTCCATCAATATAAACTTCTGTATCTTTAATATTAGCATATGGTGCATGAACAATTATTGCAACTTCTGTGTCTGTTTGAGTTATCTCAAATCGTGGAGTCAGCATTTTCGTAATAAGTTAAAATAAATTATTTCATGGACAAACTTCTTTCTAATTCAACTACCTGTAATATTGCACAACTGCAAAGTCTCACATTAGCAGCCAAATATAAAGGGGTATTAAACGTACTGATAAAAATATTATTTCAAACGCACAGTATACTTTATTAATAAAACTATAATCAGCTTAAGTTAGTGTATGGTTCACTGTGTCTATTGAGCATGCGTATTGCACATTGCACACTGTACATACAGTGTGAACTGTGAAGTGCGAGCTTGGTCCGACGTCCGACTCGGACGAGCTACGAAGTGCGAGTATCGCCAGTACTGCACATCTGCACATTGCGCGGGATTTTAGTCAACGTAACATACTCGTTTGCCGGTTCAACACTAATAGAGCTATTGTGTTTCTTTGAAATTGTCGTTAAACTGATATTTAGATATTAGAAAGGAAATTGTAACTAACGGTGGATCGAGCCGTTTCAAGCACTAAACATGGAAATGGATATGGTCTGTAACGATACGAATAACAGGTAATTATAACTCAAACTTGTCTTCTGGAAGCTATCAAGTCATCGGCATTCCTTAATTGTCATGATGTGTTGTACTACATATGTAATATTGTCTCAGAAATTATATCTACCTTAAACCATACAATGGAGAGCAAAATTGAATCATTATACTCTTCAAAACTGAATGATTTTATTGCACCAAATGATTCAAATAATTTTATGAGTAGGTAGGTGGATTAGTTTCCTAAATAATGTATGAAGAAAATTTAAGGAATAAGTGTTTGAAATGTGTTGCATAAATTTCCTTACAAACCGAGAGAAAGAAGTTAAAAAATGCGACCTTCACTTTTCTGCTCACAGTTACTTCCAATTTAAATTTTTTCATCATTTAACTAATCCAACAAACTACTAAAAAATACTCGGGTCATTTCGTACGTATAATTTCAAAACATACATTAGTATTGTTTTGTCCTTCACACCTGTAATATCCTCAATATGTTCTATTTATAATCACTTTGTAAATAAGTTATTAAATATTATTTTACATAATATCACTATTTTATTATTCATCCTTAGTTAATTTTTATATTCGAAATATTATTAATTAAAAATTCGTTAATTATTTGTGACTGCAAGAATATCTTATTTCTTTCTCAAATAAATAGTAGAAGAGTGTTACAATTCCTGCGATGGTAAAGTAAAATTAGATTGTAAAATGTATTTTCTTTATTTTTATTTTTAAATCGCTGTTAATTATGTTTATCTGACAATAATATTTTTAATCGATTATTTCACACTTATATTATTTTCAGTGATTGTACATTAAAAGATATGAAAAATGTAGAACAAAATAACAATAAGGTAGTAGAAAGAAAAAGAAAACGGGAAGAAAATTTTAGGAAGAAGCAGATAACTGATGAAAAATATAATGAAGAAGTA
>NW_017132868.1:117716-140091 GCF_001652005.2 Ceratina calcarata | reverse complement strand
TATACATTTTCTGATAGCGCTTTTATAAAAAAGTATAATCTTATTATTTTCTATATATGAAAACATCAAATTATGAACTTAAAAAAGCAATATCGACATTTTACAGGGTTCTAAAGTCTTGCAAATCTATGAACAGGCTTTTAATGACGGGTACGCCGTTGCAGAATAACTTGGCCGAGTTGTGGTCATTGTTAAATTTTCTACTACCAGAAATATTTAACGATCTTGCCATCTTTGAGTCATGGTTCGACGCAAAACATTTTGAAGGCGATGAGGGAACAACAAAGTTTTTGAAATTGGAAGCAGATAAACAAGTATTATCATCGTTGCGTGAAATATTGCAACCATTTATGTTGAGACGCGAAAAAGTCGATGTTTGCCTGGATGTGCCACCAAAGAAAGAATTAATACTTTATGCTCCTCTAACGGAGTTGCAACATGAATTGTACAAGGCAGTAATGACTCGAGATATAGACAAGTTGACTATGGTAGAAGATGAAGGTCCAATCATTACATCAGATGGTCGGAGACCGCAACGCAAATGTGTATTAAAGAGAAGTGTCGATAGTATGATGGAATTAGCAGCTGCCAGTGCTTCACAATATGAAGATGATGAAACCATGGACAATGTTGAGTGGAAACAAGAAAAATCTAAAAGTGAACAGAATTTACTAAAATGGAATTACTATACTGATGTTACGGAGCGTAACAGAGACTATTTCATTAATATTCAAACTAGCAATTGTAAGTTGTTGTTTAACAAGGTATACAAAATGTTTGCTATATTTCGTTATCCTTATCCATACGTTTTGCATTATAGGGGCTTTATATAAGAAGATTGTAAATCATCCGTATTTGATACATTTTCCACTGGGGCCGGACGGTTTACCAAAAATAGATGAAGATTTCATTAAAGTATCCGGCAAATTTTTAGTATTAGATGCCATGCTTCCGAAACTCAAAGAACAAGGACACAAAGTTTTATTATTTTCCACCTGGACACAAGTATTGGATATGATAGAGGAATATCTTTTGCTGCGTAACTATAAATATGTCAGGCTCGATGGTACAACTAAACTGGAAATACGAAAAGAAAACATAGAACAATTCAATATGGACCCCGAAACGTTTTTGTTCATCATTTCTACTAGATCAGGCGGTGTTGGATTGAATCTCACGAGTGCAGACACCGTTATTATATACGATCCCGATTGGGTAGTTTATCAATATTATTTATTGTTTATGATTTTGTTGATAACAAAATACACTCAAGTATATTCGTAGAATCCGCAAATGGATATACAGGCCATGGCACGTTGTCACAGAATAGGTCAGACACGGCCAGTGGTGATATATAAGTTATGTACCAAAGGAACGCTTGATGAAGCAATTTACAACCGCGCGGACGCTAAACGTGTCTTGGAGAAAGTAGTAATCTCCAAGAATTTTAATACTATGAGCTTACATAATAAATTAGATTTACTGGAGCTACAGAATCTTTTAGAATCAGGGGAAAATCAAGTGATTGCCTCCGAAAATGAAGGTAAATTATTGAAATGTATAATTCTCTTATTTCATGAGTATGTGTATGTTACTATGTATTTCTTTATTTTTTAAAGTGTATGTAAATTTTGCATGTAACTATAACAGTATTATAATTTTCTAATCAATTTTTAATGTAGTATTTACAGAAGACGAACTCGATAAACTATTGGATAGAAGTGACATGTTTATAAATCAAGAGTCGTAAATATCGTAAAGGGCCATATTGTCTATTGTGATGTTTTTAGGATAATAATGTCGTAAAGTATTAATAACAAATTACATACTCTAAGTTAATTTATTAATTACTAATTTATTATTATTATTTTATTAATTTAAAACGACCATTTTGTTTATCGTATAACATTTATCGGTTTTATTTATTATTATTGGTTTATTAATTTAATACTACTATTTATCGTGTAGAGGGTGTTCCAGCACGTACGACTTTCGACTGAGAATTTCATCCTCTTCTATATACATTCCAGAGAAGAAAATCGTGTATTCTGGAACACCTTGTATATGATAAGAAGAGAAAAATATAAGTATCAAGTTCATGTAGCCCTTGGAGCATATGCTCTAAGATGTAGTCCTTCTTCTAGTTAAATTTTGTTACGAATTTGATCGCGAAGTTTATTTTTGTACTATTTATAAATTCCCTTTAATTGTATTAATGATATGAAATAAAACGCTCCGTGTNTTGCATGTAACTATAACAGTATTATAATTTTCTAATCAATTTTTAATGTAGTATTTACAGAAGACGAACTCGATAAACTATTGGATAGAAGTGACATGTTTATAAATCAAGAGTCGTAAATATCGTAAAGGGCCATATTGTCTATTGTGATGTTTTTAGGATAATAATGTCGTAAAGTATTAATAACAAATTACATACTCTAAGTTAATTTATGGTTTATTAATTTAATACTACTATTTATCGTGTAGAGGGTGTTCCAGCACGTACGACTTTCGACTGAGAATTTCATCCTCTTCTATATACATTCCAGAGAAGAAAATCGTGTATTCTGGAACACCTTGTATATGATAAGAAGAGAAAAATATAAGTATCAAGTTCATGTAGCCCTTGGAGCATATGCTCTAAGATGTAGTCCTTCTTCTAGTTAAATTTTGTTACGAATTTGATCGCGAAGTTTATTTTTGTACTATTTATAAATTCCCTTTAATTGTATTAATGATATGAAATAAAACGCTCCGTGTCCGATCCTGGTATTTAGAATTGTTTAATTATCATTTTGACAAGCTCTTATTATACATATATACATTTCTCTGCCTGCATTTCTGTTCTGAACAATTTATGATAAATAGTAAAATGTGCTTAAATAGAAAGAATATTAAAAACAGTCAGGTGAAAAGTGACAACGAATTGTTATGAATTTATTCATACAATATAAATACAATTTAATTTTAGAGAAACAATGTATGATATAGATAAAATTTGTAAGTTACAAAATTGTGCAAAACAAATTATTTTTGTATAAATATACATTTGATGAAAGTATAGAGCACAATTATTTTATATTTAAAAGTGTAATAAATACTGATCTGTTTTATGTGAATACTGATACACTTACATATATTACAGATTCCTTAATTAATTGATTATAAATTATCTACCTCCATCGCTGGATTCTCGTAAGATCTCTTTGTTTCCCTGTTTGTTTCTTCATGTTCTTCTGCCCAAGGTTGCTTCTCACCGGATGCATATAAACCATATATCACGGCTCCGATCATGTAAACTGCACCGGAAATAATAAAAACTACTCTCCATTCCCAAGGGCTCTGTAGAAGACATATTCATTTTCATTATACACATTTTTCTTAAACAATGTCTGGAACGTGCTTGCATGATTGCATGTATCGTATACATTGAGTAAAAAATATATTATATCCTTAGATCCTTATAGTTATAAATTTAATTGTGTATACCAACGTACTATAATTTGAACTTACCTTATTCTGTACAATGTACCCAGTAAGAATAGGACTCACAATTCCAGGTAACGTGGCAATAGTATTTCCTATTCCCATAAGGACGCTTGCATGCTTAGGAGCAATGTCTAAGTGATTTACTCTACAATATATAAATATATCAGTACATATGTGTATAAAAATTATTTAAAAAATTTAATACGTCCACATGTGTAATTATTATTATACATTATTATACATTGAAACGTTGAGAAAAATTACCCGAAACCAGACCAAGCAAAACCACCAAGACCGACTGCTATAGTGATACAAATAACTACTCCTATCGGGTTGAAGATAAGTCCTGTACAAGTCATAAATATTGTTTGAAACACGAACGCTCCACAATTAAAGAATTTACGCACCTGAGACAAAAAAATATATTCTATGTTTTAGCGACACATTTTTTATTACGAATTATTTTTTTACGAAAAAAGAGAAATTGAGAAGAACTTAAACCTGCGTAGTCGTCAAAATTTTCTTCGTTCTTAAATAATCTGCTAAATGTCCAGAAAATTGAACGACGATAGTCATAGCCAGATATGGAAGAGCGGATAAATATCCAGTTTTGTCTAGCTTAAAATCGAGTACATCTAAAAAGAAGTATAATTATAATTTACAAGAGCGACTTATGACACTATATGACCTATACACAAATGATTCTGCACTTTGCTCTCCGTCTCTCTCTCTCTCTCTCTCTCTCTCTCTCTCTCTCTCTCTCTCCCCCTCTAGTAGTATAAATATATAATTAATTAAAATAATTAAATTAACCGTTCATAAATGTTGGCAATTGCGTTAGCATGGTATAGAAACCCCAATTTTCACTGAAATGCGCTGCGACAATCGCCCAGACTGGTGCAGAGGTGAGCATTTTTTTCCACGGATGCGTAATTTTCTATTCGATACAAAATGAAAAAAATTCTAAGTAATAATATTAGAAATTATAATAATTAAAAAATAAATAAAATGCAGTATCAGGTGAACTACTAGGAAGTCCTTCGAAATAAACTTACATCTGCTTTCGAATTTCCAAGGCTATTTTTAATGTATGCAAGTTCGGCTTCAGAAATGTATTTGTCGTCCTCCGGCTTATCTTGTACGATTATCCACCAATAAAAGAACCAAACAAGGCCAACTGTTCCGAAAACGTAAAAGACGGAAGACCAGCCAAGGTGTTCTGCCATCAAACCGGCAACTGGCATTGCAAATACCGTCCCAAAGAAACTTCCGGAGAATGCAAGGGTAGCTAGTTTTGACCTCTCTAGAGGAGGTGCCCATTGTGCCCATATTGCGTGTATGCAAGGATACGTCACGCCCTAAATCAAATTAATACAAGTTATACTATAAGTATATTAAAAAAATGAATGAACGAAATATATAGAAACGTACAAAAAATGAAATGTATACAAACATACGTATATATATTATACATATACACATGTGTATCCTTATTTAAAATGCAGAACCTGCACACTTTATTTTTTCATTATATGTAAAAATGCATATTTATGTAAATAGTCCGAGATATAGTAGACTATTGTGTCTTTTGAAAGCTGTTAGACCGGTTATGCTGCATTTATGTAAATCGACGTACATGTGCGTCTATTTACCTGTATAGCATTCTATTGTAGTGGTAATTATAGCTATCAAAGAATGTAATTACGAATACATAATTTAAAATGTAACATTGTCTACCTCGCAAATTCCTTCCACAATTCGCAAAGCGACCAGAATGTACACGCTCACTCTAACTAAAGGTGGTGTGATAATCGTGAGAAAAGCTGTGACAGCGATGCCGAGTCCGAAAACTCTTTTCCCACCAATACGTCCACCAAGCCATCCTCCAAGTAATTGGGTACTTATGTATCCATAAAAAAAGGAACTTAATACTAGTCCTTGTGTCTTCGAGTCCCAATTAAATTCTGGTTCCTATAAGTAACCTTGTATTTTAATAATTGCGATTGTCCATTATATTTTACATTCAGCAGAAACTGCTTTTATCTATTTAATCCCTTAACAGCTGAGCTCCACAATTCTATCTTTATCTATCTAATATTTTGCATAAGTATAGTGTTACCAAAGATATCGCACAAAATGGATAGTACAAGCACAAGTAAAAGTTCTATTCATTAATTCGTATCAATGCGAACATGTGTATAATAGAGTTTGATAAGAAGTTTTTCTGGATATTAATACAGATGATCATACATACTTGTACAACTTGTCTTTAGAAAATTGAGTTTGCATTTCACTTTACGAGATTGCAATAGGTGTTTAATATGAATTTCCTGATATACCTATATTACCATGAAAATATTTTTACTTACAAAATATTTCTCTCCAGTTTCATTGACTTTACGAACTTTCGCGTTCATCGCAACGATGGCCACGCTTAAATTCACGCGAAGGATGTAGGATGTGAAAAATCCGAGAAATGCTAATACTCCGACTACATATCTTCTCTTTTGCCAAAATTTCCAGGACGAAGTGAGTCCGTCTGTATATTTAACGCTGAAAAAGTGCCAGCGTTAAATTTGCGAATAATATGACAATTATTATCTTTTTTAACTATTTACGTTTGCCGATATCAAGTAACAATAACTTCACTAGGAAAAAAATTATTCATTGCAAGTTTTATTGAACTAAATTTGAGATTTCACTTACTACTTTGCGATTAAAATTTGAATGAGTAGAAAACGTATAATAAAGTCATTAACGTGATATATTGCAGTCAGGGCTTGAATGAAACTGTTGAAATTCTGTTCTGAGAAAGTTAAAGCTGTGACAAACAGGTTTTCCAGAAATGTTTGTGCTTACTCCTCTGTACATATACGTACGTAATTAAAATCCTATTCTCATTTTCTTAAAAAATAATAATTAAAAAATATTCCTAAATTATATATTTTATTTTTAAATCTCATCTTTTATTAATTGATCATACAATAACTATATTAAATCTAAACTCTAGTTAATGTAAAAAAATTCACCTAGAACAGAAGTAAACTGATTTAAAAGTTAAAAGTTTGACAAATAATTTGTATTTATCATAAGTTTACAGTTCCATTCGAGCCCTCAATAAACTAACTCATAAAAGCTTACGTTCCGTATTCCGTATCCTTGACGGGTTCAGCCGAAGATTTCTTTCTCTCCATCGTTTTCTGAAAAAACACTGGTTTTACACGCAGAAGAGAAATCTACTTCATAAAAATGTACACCACCATCCAAAAGTATTAAAGGATACCTCATCTCATCTCATATAATAAGTAGCTTTTGACACAAATTAAACAATTTCTACTTGTCATGTGACATTGTCTTAACAAAAGTATATCGTGGTGTATATGTACTTGCTTTTCCTGTAATTAGTTTACTACACAAGCGCATTTTATTTTTTTGCGAAATTTACAATGATTTCATTATGTATTAAATGTTTCTAATACACCACTTGATGTAAATGATAAATTATCCAATGGACTTTCATATATTACCACTTTTGTATGTTCAAGCTAAATGAAACAGTATGTGTATGCAATTGCATTAGAGCATGTATATTATATATTGCACAGATAGGATGAAGGAGTGCAATATCGAAGAATAGATTAGGTGTACATATACTAGTGTACCCGTCGTCTAATATCAGTGACCTCAATAGGTACACATAGATACCTTGAAAGTAGAAAGTCTCGTATAAGAACTTCTTGCTGTTTTGTAAAGCTTTAATAAATTAAACAGTACTTACAATTCAAAATAAATAGTGGAGAACGCATTCAACTAAATAAATGTAATTATTCATGTAATAACTTTTACGTACGAAAATAATAGTAGTTATACACATTGTCAAGTATTCTGTTATTTGCATCTCATCTGAACATAAAATTAATTTTTTAAGCATTAATAATTGAATACTTTCACCGATATACTGCAAAAATGTTAACATATTCTCCAAGTATCATACCCTAACTGTTGCAACAACTTGTTACGCAAAACTACATTTTGCAATTTAGTGGCGCACCTGTAGTTTATGATATTTTATCATTCTTACAGTGCACTTTATGACTTCGCTACACTAGTAATAAAAATACTTCTTTTGCATAAATTAAGCGTTCCTCGAACTTCGAACGCTAAAAAATGTCTTTACTTCGGAGTTTACCAGGCCACATACTGCTTCACGCGCTAAGAGTATATTTGCAATTCAATTTGAACACTTCGGTATCCACTAATTTGAAGGACAATTGAAATTCATTAAGCAGATCTGTTGAAACCATGAATTCTTGTAACTATATACAGCTTTTCTAAACAATTTCCTAATTTAATAGCGTAATATTTAAAATACACAACTGTTAACTCCAGAAATAATTGCCATAATTAGTATATTTTCTAATATACCGCTCGGAAGAATTTATCGTAAAAATGGAATCCTTATTGTTACGAACCTGTGCATAAATTATGTAGCCGGTACACTTAAGAGATCGTGAGCTTTATCCTCGCTCTGTCGGGATCGCAACATGCATGTAGATACTACTTCATCTTCAACACGCAACAAGTATATATTTGTAATTCAATTTAAACAATCTCCGTCCTTCAGAAAAATAACATTTTTTGAAAAAACGGAAATTGTGTTCAGTAAAAGTTCTTCGATTTCATGGAAAGTATTAAAATCTTGAGTAACGTATGTTACAAAATTGAGATTAAAATAACAGTTATTTGAAAAACACAAAGAAGTAAACATTCACATATGGATTACTCTACTTCCGCTTTTTCGAAACTATCAAGCATACACATTATTTATACATAAGGCGATTTAATATTTATAAGAATTCGCAAAAGCTGTTTCTATTTTTATTATAGTTAAGGTTTCCTTGAAACGGAGTATATTACACAATACTTTTCTTCCTTGTACGTAAGATTTATTTGAATTTTACACTTGCACCAATTGTTATCCACATGCGTTGAGGAGATTGCAACCGAGTGAAGACCGCAACTGAAATGATTATGTACCTACATACCACGATGGCGAATGATAGGGACCAGTCGAAGGAGCGAAGCGATTGGAGGATTATTGATCGTTCACTGTGTCACCTTTCACTTCCTGTATTTTGCTTTCCAATGATGTATAAAGATCAGTGAATAAGATTCTACAAGTGAATAAGATCTACTTACAATACAAGCAAACACAATAATTTTTGTACATGTTTCTTATTTTTATCACATTCATTTACAATGAGAATCGTCGTCTTCGTCGGATAAATGAAAGTGTACGCGATAAAATTTTTAAAAATACCCATTCTTGAAATTCACATTTGATTACATTATCTGAACAGCTTTGTAATACGTCTATAAAATATTTTCAAATATAATCGATTATTTTTTAGTTACTGCAGCCGAAGTAATAAGAAAATAAAATTTTTAATTAGTACCATTAATAATTCAAACGCGTGCGCTTGATTTTAGCTGCAATATTAATCAAGAAAAGTGATATTAAAGAACGGACATTCATGTAAATAACCAATTAGAATCCTTTTTACTCCAGTTCATTAAACAATAATTGCAGTACATAAATATTGAGAATGCGCGTGCATCCGAAAGTTCGGACTCCCGGGCTTCGCATCGGGTCGGGCGAGATCTCGAAAATTTGACCAGCATGTACACTTATTCCGATACCCATAATTACGGGACCCGAAGTTGATTCGGGAGTCATTATCACATTTGCATTTGCAAACTGACGTTACGGAAAATTACTCAAACAATTACCAGTGCATTAAAGACCAACGCATCCTACAATATCATCCACATGTGTTATATTAGAACTTTAAAAAACTACGTACGAACATTAAAAAAAATTCATAATTCAGTAATACGATAAGTAAATTGTAAATTATAAATTTTTATTTGCATTCTATTCTAGGTATATAGTAGTTACATATGTGCATTTGCATCAATATCTGCAGTCTATTGCTATGAAATTCTAAAACTGTAATTGACATTGCGAGGAATGAAGGAATTAGAAAATGAAACATGATAAGTCATATTATGCATTCCAAGTACGTATACAGAGTTTAAATTACACCAGTTGAGAAATGATTATGCTCTCTGGTTATTCGTAGTTGTGTTATATGACAAATCATTTTCTCTTATCAGCCTACTCAATGACGAATACAAATATCATTATAAGTTGTATATGCATATTATTCACATAGTTGATTATTGTTTAAAAATAAAATCAGCTGTCGTATTTGTGAATGTTAACAAATTCAATTACAAAGAATTGTCCTACTTTATTCATACGATTAATACTTACGTTTATTTAATTTCCACGGTTATATATATATATACATAAATTCTGGTTTCCGGTATCGTTGTATTCACACTTACCTAATTCACCTTCATACCTAATACTTAATACCTAAATACCTTCACAAATTCACGAATGAAACGTTATATGTAAATATTTCCAACTAAATGCAAAACACTGTTAAGAAACTATTTAAAAAATTTTAATTCTAATATAATTTATAGCTCAACCGAAAATCGTAATGATTATGCCGTAAGTGCTCACAGATGCCCATAGGCAACTGACCGGAATAAAATCGTAATGTAGGTACCTCGTCAACTCTGCAGGTAGTACGTACACACATACGTATATGTAGGAAGCTGAAAATTGTTCTTTATCAAAGCACCAATCAGAGTAACGTGCATTTTTAAAGGATTCACAATTCCATGGCTATATACTACATATACATATATGTATGCATGTATATATGTGTAGGTAATACCTACTAGGTATATATACATATGTGGATGTGGGTGTGTATATAGAGTATAGACGTTCACAGTACACTCGTACATATGTACATTTTTTATAATCACTAGGTTTAAAGGTCACATAATAAAAATCTTGTATGTATACATACAGATTAGGCAAAATGAAAAAATCGTTTCCGAAATCGACTAATAGCAACGATAGCTGTGCGACTTTTGACCTTATTGCGCGACCTTTAAGCGCTTACAGCTTGTATATATACAATATAGTAACGATGAATGATTTCAGTGACATTTTTAATGTACATCTTCAAAATCTGATATACAAACTTTGACTCCAGACTCGAATAAAAAGGTAAATAATAAAAACGACTTAAATTCAACTAAGCGGTTTCAACTAATTACAATTTTTTGGCATTTTTTTTTATATATGTCATGTGGTAAATTAATTCTTCTAATATTTCAAAGAAATTCAGATTGTATGTATTAATTTTAAAAGAATTACTCAATTTTGTAGATTGTACAATGTTTTAAGCGACATCCACTATATAGTATACAATTTGAGTATTCCGCGAAACCGGCTGCATGTAACAGTAATTCATCTAATTATTTCTTTAGTTCCAGTGTTTTTCAAGTCATCTATCTATCTAAAGTTGCTTTAAGCGAAGATTCTTTTATAAAAATAATTATTGCCACAATTAGTGAGGGGTTGTCATTATGATGGAGTTAAGATTTGATTGATTTTTAAATCCATTTGTCACAAACACGTGCGAAGCCTTCAATAAAATTTGGCTGATCTAGTTTTCCGTCTTGAATTGTAGAATCTCCTTGATCTGATTTGTACAATTATAGACCACCTTGTATATACATATTATACATAAGGTGACCTGCTTGTTATTCATAGACAGTCATTTTTAATTTGTATGAAAAATTTAAATCTTTTGTATTCCTGGAAAGAGATACTACTTCATACGCATTTTATTTAACTATCGGCAATCATTTATTGGTATGAAAATTGATGAAAATGTGGGGTTACTCGCATGCCTACAAAAATATGTTCATGTGTGCCATCTATGAAGAAAGAATGCTTTCAAGCCATACATATATTTATATACAAAATACAAATACAAAGTGTATTGGTGATGAAAAATAATGTCAACTGCACGGAATTGATTCAATACTCCCACATACACACACACAGGTCATTATATATCTACAGTTTCGCTATGTTACAATAAGAAAAATATAAACACATACTGGAAAAATCTGATAATCATCCTTCATCATATAAAAACCAATATACATATCATATATACAATATTTATACGTTATACTGTTTATACGATATTACAATAAGCGAGTTGCTTCCGATTATCGCGCGATCTTCCAGATTCTCGTCAATCAGCTGCTATCAGCTGTGTTGCTATCATGATATTGAATATCATTGTTGTCATTACTCCGAAGTGAAAGTAACAACACTACTATAACTTGCATTTACGAATCCCGTATATTTACATACGCAATGAAATCTTTGCTCAATGAATAATGACCAGTGCTGCATTGCCAAGTTAAAAGTGATCATATTCTGCACTACCGTTCTTTGACAAGCACTTAACCTCCCTCTTGTCGTTCTCTTTTCTTGTAGAGTCAAAACTAAATCCCCTGATTGTGTTTATGGAATAATAAAGAACACAATCCTTATGACATATTAAAGGATTTCAAGTCCTGAATTAACTATTTATAGACCATCGTGAAAATGGACAGCCTTTTCACGCAAAATATCTTAGATGAATTGGAGGATATACCGCAAACAGATGAGCCAGTTTGGATTTTTGGAAAAAAATACGATGCCATAAAAGGTCTAACAAACGTTTACAATAAATAGAGATCAATATTCAATAAATTGAATATGTAAGGTCTTCAATTTCAGAGCTGGACACTATCCGTAGGGATATAACGTCAAAGTTATGGTTCACATACCGAAAAAATTTTGTACCAATTGGCGGTTACAGCTCGCAATATACAACTGATAAGGGTTGGGGTTGTATGCTAAGATGTGGACAAATGGTTCTGGGTCAAGCCTTAATTATATTACATTTAGGTAAATGATAAATTCTCAGATTTGTCATCCTTATTTGACAGTATATTACTTGATCTTACATTACATGCTCTACTTGTTATCATTTTCTTTTTTATTATCTATTAACTAACTTCAATTTATAGTTAAACTTATTATTAGGGCTTCTGCAGTTCCTTGATATAAATCGCATGATTTGGTAGTAGTGACATAAGTATAAGTATTGATGCAGCAATCTTTTTTTTATACGTGTTTGGAAATATAGGTAAAGATTGGCAATGGACACCAGAAACTAGAAATAACACGTACCTGAAAATTCTGGAACGCTTTGAAGATAATAGGTCTGCCGCTTTTTCTATTCATCAAATTGCATTAACAGGAGCATCTGAAGGAAAGGAGGTCGGACAATGGTTTGGTCCCAATACAATAGCACAAGTATTAAAGTAAATATTTAGTATTTTTCAAATATTTATTTGTATATGCATTGCCAGTGCGTGTACGTACACGAATTATCAAATTCTTATTTTCAGAAGATTAGTTGTGTTTGATGAATGGAGTTCAATTACGATACATGTGGCCTTGGACAATACATTAATAGTTAATGATGTTCGTTAGTATTTATTATTAAAAAGATTTAATTATATTTTATTCATATGATGAGCATTATATTTCATTTTAATGTTAAAATAACCAAACACTTACAGTAAAACAATGTAGAATAGAAGGAGGTACAACGGCAGAAGCTGATGGCAATGTACCATTAAAAGCACCAAGCCAGTGGAAACCTTTGTTACTTTTGATACCTCTTCGTCTTGGATTAAACGAGATTAATCCTATTTACATTAACGGTCTTAAAGTAATGAAGAAATAATAAGTGTTCTTGCATGGATGGCCAAATATGGAGCAAAACGTATGAAGTTAAGTATAATTTATAATCGCACCTATGTAATTTTTCAGACCTCATTCAAAATTCCACAATCTCTGGGAGTGATAGGAGGAAAGCCTAATCTCGCGCTATATTTTATAGGATTCGTCGGTACGTATAGATTTAAAGATATTAATTAATTTGATATTAACTTTAACCATCACATTTTATATAGTTGATGATTGTAATAATGAAAATTAAAAGCATAGTTAATAGTAGGAAAGTAAAGTAACATAAAATTAAATGTGTAACAATGTGTACAAATCTGTATTAATCGCGATGTTAATGTTCATAGGGAACGAAGTAATTTATTTAGATCCACATACAACGCAAAGATCAGGCAGTGTTGGAAAAAAATTAGAAGAGGAAGAAATCGAAATGGATGCTACGTACCACTGTAAATCTGCTAGTCGTATTCCTATTACGGGAATAGATCCTTCTGTAGCACTTGTTCGTAGATGATCTGTTTCCAAAATTAATCATAATGTATATACAACTTAGATTTATCTTGGATTTCTTAATACTTATATCATATACTTTCGTCAATACAAGAAAGTGTTTCGTAGATTAAAATACTCGTTATGAATCAGATTATTTTGTTCTGAAATGTTTTCTTTTATTGACCAGATTAATGAAGATATCAAGATATCCAAGATAAATGAACAGGCCGTATAGTACAGTCTTATTTCATTTCAGTGCTTTTTTTGTGCAACTGAAAAAGATTTTAAATCCATGTGTAAATCTATTCAAGACGAACTAATAGCACCTGAGAAGCAACCTCTGTTAGAATTATGTGCAGAGAGATTGGCACACTGGTCACCTGCCGAGGATGTTGCTTCGGAAGTAATACCAGCTTCAAGTTGTAAGTAGTTCTTTACTAAAATTATTTCTAATATTTACCGAATTTTATTATCGATAAATACTACTTTCTTTTTTTATTGTAGTAAATATTATTAAATTCGAAATGTTGTATAAGTTTTAGCGACTTTCGTTTATAGTTGTAGATTTTGAGCACATAGACCCACAATGTGATACATCCGACGAAGATTTTGAATTACTTGGTTGACATTTAGTTGTCAATTGACAAGAATCTGCGATATAAATACTATATATCTGGCATTAAACATCCATTCGTGTATAAAATGCAACTATTCATTCAATATTCATACTTAACTTAACCCAGTATTCTTTTAGTACTGGAAGTTAAAGGTAATAAAATAATTTATACCAAATAATAAAATATTGTATAATAATTGTATCTCAGTTTTTGGATATAAGTGATCATCGATATCAACCGTTCACGGTATACACAAATTTTGATCAAAAGAATTTTAAACTTGTCTATAAATATGTATTTGTTTTCACGTATGTATGTATGTACATACTTATTTTTTTATACAGATAATAAATTAATATATACAAAGATGAGACAAAGAAGAATCTGATAAGTCATACTTTCCGTACAGAAGAACGAGTTCATTTTCAGCAAGTGATATGTTGTTTAAAGCTCTGTGTAATTGATTATATTACATTGATTAACAATTACGCTTTTTATTTAATACTTCCTAAAGTTAAATAATCATTTCATTTTTTACATTTATTCACTTCGGATGAAAATTGTAAATTAGTGACATGAATCGTAAAATTATTATCATTGTTTCTCTTTAATATAAAATTATTGAATTTCACTATACAGGGTATTTATAAAAGTTGATACTAAGCTTTATAAGCGTTTGGTACTTCATTAAAACAAGCAAAAAATCGTAATAAATATGGATTCAAAAACAGCTAGTTCTAGAGATATTAGATTTGATTTAAAAATATGAAATGGATATGCAGGGATCGTTAGACACCGAATTTCAGGACAGATAGATTGGGTGCGTAGGACCTATACAATGACAGCTTCATTCACCCGATCAGCATGTATTAGATTATCATCTGTGGGGAGACTGAAAACGTGTAGTATCCTAAACAAGTAAATTTGTTGAATCACTTGAAACAGCTTATCGAAAATTCCGATCAAATGACACATGACAGAAAATTTTCAATGGATCTATAAGGAAATGAACGAGGGCATATAGAATGTACTTTGTAAAGATGATTTGTTGTATGATGATTAATGACAAAAATATTTCGTAACTCCGGAACCAACGATTCTTAGATCCATGTTTAGTAAGATATTTTGCTTGTTCTGTCGAGTACCATGTTCCCTTGACACCAACTTTTATAAATACCAAAAAATATATTCTAGTATAAATTACTTATTTACAACTTATGAAATACATTAATCAAATTGTATGTCTGTATTCATACTGTAAGTAAAAGGCAGAAAACTGAAAATTAAGAGTATTCATGTCCATAAGATGTCTTTGCCTCCTTCTTCTTGACCGTATAATGTATGCAATGATCTTAATGTACATATATAGGTCGGTATTCAGAGTCATTGCTTATTTTTAAGATCGTCTTAAGCATTTGCTTAAGTCCCTATTCCCTGTACAAGACAGGGACTGGAAATATAGGATAGACAGGGATAACAAATTCTTAAGACGATCTTAAGAATAAGCAACAATTCAGAATACCGGCCATACAGTTCTTAATGTATGTTTATCTCGGAATAAATATATACAATGTGACAAATATGTATATATATATACTTATTATTCAATACATCATTTTTTAGCACAAGTGTGTGTGAACAAAATATAAGAATTTTTAAGTTTGGGATTTTTGCTTCACATACATATATACATATATGTGTAAACTACATCTACAGAGTTGACCAGCTAAATGGAATCATCTAAATATGCAGCTTATTTCGTACCTTATAAACAAATTTTTCAGTAGAAGGTTACACTGTTTCAGCAAATAGATATAATGCTGGAAATAGATATTTTAGTGACCTTTTTTTAACAAGATTTTAAGGACACTGATACTTTTCTATTAATAATTCTATGTTTATTCTTTAATATTTTTGTAGAGAATTCATGAATTCGAACTATAGGAACATACTATTTCTTTCATTTACTTCTGAGATATTTGTTTTTTAATATAAAATTTCAGAAAAGTTTATGCGACATTTCAATTTAGATAACAGTAGTAAATGATAAGAATGATACGGTTGGTGAACTTATTATTTCACAATATACAAGAATATTGAAAAATAAATATAGGATTACTACAAATAAATATTAGTGTTTCTAAAATCTCGTTAAAAACTAATCACTAAAAAAAACTCTTTTCTAGCAGTTCCGTAAAACAGCAGTACAATTTTCTTCTAAAAAGTTGTTTTACATATCACATAATCAGATATGTAGGTGACCTCATTTAACTGGTTCTCCCTGTATATGTACACAATTTTAGATGATTTAAAGCCATTAGATGGAATTTTCAAATCTTCGAACGTACATTAAGCCCTTAAGTTATTCATATTTAAAGTTGTGTTTGCATTTATAATGAAAGTTTAAAATTCACATTGATCAACATAAATGTATATATATAGAAAGACACAATCACTTCTATATTAATTTATGTCATATACTGATTGTATCAACATTCTGAATTTTATATGCTGTTTCAATAAATTGTTATATATACTTAAAATTTTAAATTTTTGAAGATACGCAGAAAATTGAATATAAATATTCTCTATAATGATTTCTATAAAATTAAGAGTTTTTCGAGATATTAAAATATGAATATTTTTATATGAAACTAAATGATTTGGCATGGATTCTACTCCTACGCTAATTAACAACTTTAACGCATTACATAACACGTAATTTACAATTACAAACCCGCGCGTACGACAATTCACAATGCTAAGACAAAAATGAACTAACGCTGCCCAAACCTACGTCCTAATTTAAATATATAACGAACAATATCAATAACAAATCCGACCGATTTACATATATACACGTATAAAATCTTATGCACAAAATATACAATAATTACATACACATATAAAATATTTCTTTATTTTTGTCGTGTTAGTCGAATTTGACATTGTTCGACATTTAACTTAGTACATTGGATAGCATAACACGTACAGTTCAAAGTTACGATGGCAAATCTATTTAAATCAGCTGTAGGAGTAGGAACACTAATACATTCCACATGCATAATTTTTAAAGAGCTCAAATTATTTCCTCCGAAGTTTTAAAAGACAATTGTACTATGTATATATCAATAATAATTTAATTACTATTTACAGGCAAAATGTTGTGATCATCATTGCTTATGAAATAAAAAGAAATTGATATCTGAATGTGTTCTATTTCATAAAATATTAGCTCGAAAAAAGGAATATTTAAATGAGGACTGAAATATCATGTTTGTATTGTATAAACAAACAAAAGTACATTTAATTTTCTTCAAAACACACTTACTAGTCGTTAATGCTTGACTAATGACTAGAATACCTTTGGCGAAAAATATATACATATGTACATACATTAACATATATTTATACATATGTATATATAAATTCGATGCGTAATAAAAATTTTATTGATTCTTTTTGGCCTCTGATATGCTGTACTTACGATCCCTTAAATTAATTACAACTACGGTAATATTGTCAGCTGAACCCCTGTACGCCAAAAGAAAAAAATATACAATAAAAAATATTGCTCCTAAACTGATAGTCATTCATAACACTAATTTGTGTTACCTGTAATAGCTTTGCAGTGTAATACTTTTTGCGCCGAAATGTGGTTCGTTTATACGTTCTTTGATGAAAGCTACAGCCTCTTCATTCGTGAATGTATCCCACAAACCATCTGACGCCAAAACAATAAACATCGGATTGTGATCGCTAAGATCGAAAGTTAAGATATCCGGATCAGCGATCACCAATTTCTTGTCCTTCAGTGGATAGTCCCCCAACGCTCGAGAAGTTGCCAGTATACCTGCGACTCGCCAAACGCCATTGAATGTTACTAAACCGCCGGCTTTATTTATTCTCCTTCTTTCTCTCTCCTAGGAGTCAAAAACATATTTTATTGTTATGCGTTTGAAAAATTTATTAGTAGGTAAGTGAGTATCATTACGAGTTTATACACATACCTGTTGAGGCTTATGATCAAAAGACAAGGGTATGGCGTTGCCTTTTCCATCACACATTACGCCTCTCGAATCACCAACATTTGCGACTATTAATTTATTGTCTTCCAACAAGGCAATTAAGGCCGTTGTGCCTATACAGTATAAATACTTTTATACTATATGTTTGATACAATAAGTCTTAGTGTTAACTTTCAAAATGACGATTACCAGCTACATCCATATTTTTCTTAGCAGCTTCAACTAGTAATCTATCCACTGCTAATACTTCATCTGTTAACAGTCTACCATAGTTTATTTTATTTCCATCAAGATAATTTGTAATATCTATTCTCAATGGTGTTTTTGTCGTTCTGCTTGGTCTTACCTTGTAGTTGAATAAACAACATTTTTTCCATTCATAAAAGACAATCATCAAATAGCAATCATTAAATTTTAACAGTTACTTTACCTCTCTTGTTATAGGCCTTGGCAAACTATCCAGCTTATCAAGTAATTCCGGATCGGTTACACCAACATTTTTTTTCATACAATCGTCTGTCAAGGACGTGCTTACGGTTTTACGGAAAGATTTTTTACGTTCAAGAGGTTCCGCTGTATTCTCCTTTTCGTCAATCTTTTCAGATTCTTCTTCCTCCTTCTGCGCATCATCTGATCCACGTCGAACTTTACCAGCTAACATATCTTTCAATTCAATCACCTTTTTATTAATGTTCGGAATAAGCTTATCGCGCGCATAATTTGCTGCAAACTATTAAGGAAAGTAGAGTGTCAATACCATACAATAATACTTTTTCTAACAAGAAAAATATTGTACGTAAAATATTAGCATATCGTCTATTTCTATTCTATTTCATTAAGGTAATTGATGATACTATTTCACGTAGAAATTATGGAATTATTAGATTATGCGTATTCTGATAAACACCCTCGTTACATGTAAAAAATAATGATAATAACTTAATTCTCCTAATTATTTACATGTTGTGTCAGCTAAGAATACATATAAGATAATTTTATTTTTATCTTATTGCATGCATTAATTCTTAAAAATAGTTCATAAGTAATCAACTCCTAATATTTCTACAATAGTATAACAAATCTTTTAAACTGATCTAAGTATTAATATAAACATAAAAAAATGTATATTTCATGTCAATCTATGTGAATTGTATTCTAACAAATATCTGTTGTTCATATATAAAAACATTAACTTTAAAAGTATATATTCTGTAATCATTAATTAAATTTTTCCAACTATTATATTAACATTGTACAACTTTACCCTTATTTACCTTATCCCTAAGGGTTTACCATATTTCTTAATCTGCAATTTTGGAAGACAGTCATCATATAACATTATAAATGTATCGAATTTAATAATTATAATGTTATATGGAAAATCTAGTCGATTTGAAAATGGAAGTATAGAGATATTTCATTTATCGTTAATCATAATTTAATTGCAGTGACGTTTTTAAAATAACTCTGTTTTGTATTAAATTTACCTCTCCACCATGTCCGTCAAATACAGCAAACAAAGATACACCTGTGCTGTTCATATCCTCATTTACAACAAAACGGTCCTCCATGCGAGCTCTATGCCCTTGAACAGCATATGCAGCAATATATCCTTGCTTCAATTCCCAACTAAGTTTCACCCCATTATTTACAGAATCGTTAACTAAGAACTGTAGCTTTGATACCTGAAAGTAAGCTATATGAATTAGTTTCATTTATTCCATAATAACTTAATTAGTTTCTAGTAGACATAACATGTAACTTCTTTCTAAGTAACATACGTTTGATGTGGTACGACCGAGCGTATATTGAATTCTTCCTAATAATGAACGGCTCCATACATCAACAGCCTGTATGTACAATAGAATAATTGCTAAAATTGCTCCAAAAATTAAAACTTCTGGCTTCAATGCATATGCTCTCATAATTTTCCAAAAGTAACCAAAAGGAGTATTTATTCCAGCATTTAATCCAGTGGGAATTCCCACTGCAAATTTTGATACCAGCTTCATGTATGATACATATGTCTGTTGGACAAATATACAAATACAACATTAATATGGATTTGTATAACTTTGCAATGTAATTATCAAGTCGAATCACACAAAGAATAAGTATTATATATCGCTGAAATAATAAATTATGTTATTTAAAGTATAAGTGTGTTACCAAAAACTTGTGAGTCGTGACTATTTTTGAATACGGATTACGCGATACGAAGATCGAACGTATAACAGCTATGTATGTAAAATTTTTCTGAAAGTAATCAGCATTGATGTGCATCACTCAATATCACCTGATACAAAATCCTGTCTTCGAATTCGTCATCCATAATATAATATAAAAAACACGTTGAATTTAAGCCAATTTCCTCATGAACCTTAACGTCAGTGAGTTATTGGACAATGATTTGTAAAGACAAAAATATGGAGCACCAAGATCACATACGAATTGCATTAGAAAGTTATTCATAAACTCGTACAGTCGTTCGTTCGAAAAACAATTTTAAAATTCGTTAATAACAGAAAGTAATCTGTACATCACTGGTGTAGTATTTGACATCCGCACTGCACGAAGCAGACGATGACGATACCGATACTCGATATCGATGAGTCGATGATACCAAAATTACGAATGTTACTGGAGGTAAATTCTTACATTCACGCCGCGCAATTTTATAGGCATGCGGCACTGGCACTAGCGGCGTTCTAATTACACAAAATTTTCAAAATACATTGTACAAATCTATTGTGTCTAACTTGAATTTCGCGACAATTATTCAATTAAAATTTTATTTATTATGTAAAAATATAATGAACTGTAAAATATTGAAAAATACTATAATACTTGAATTGTTCTGTACGCGTTACGCGAAGGGTGATAATTATAAAGATTATTCACATTTATTTATAATAGCTAGAAATATATACAGCTAATACATTCTCGCTGTATTATGCAGCTGATGTGTGCAGTGTGTATTCATGTAGGTATATTTTCTCTGTAATGTCTTCTTTAGTTAACATAGATAACTGTATATGAAAAAGTAAATAAGGATGGGAATATAGGAAAGCTATCAGCATAATTACGATATCACACGTTTACGTCAAGACGTGAGACGTGAGCTTAGAAGCCGCGTAAACATGGCCACAGACCACAGAATCGAAACGAGCGGTTGATGTTCTTTAACCCGCGTAGTGCGTTTATTAATGAATATGCGTGACGACAGTAATCTTCTTACTATACGGAGATCAATGTATCATCGGTGAAGATGAGCGAGAGAAAGTTTACCCGTGGCCTAGGTAAGCCGGGAATGGCTGCTCAATTGCGAGAGACTGTCTCTCAGGTAGTACGTGAGAGTACCGTTCAGGTAAGTAAGCAGATACACATAAATGTTTGTTGTTTGAATCTTTGATTTCCTACGCACATTTTTATATTATTTGTTTTGTATCAAGTACTGGATAATTTATATTACCGAAGAAGTAACTTCCGCTTTTCAGTCACCTATCAGTCCATTCATGACATCGTTAATTCAATATTCATTGACAATTACTGTCAATTAAACTATAGTTCGTAGAACTAGCTAACTATAAATGTAAGTTAAAGGTGGGAGTAAATAAAATTTACTCAAGTTTTCGTGTTTATGTTTTGAATAGTTTTTTTTCCTATTTATTTAGGCTGACAGATTTAAGAGAATTTTTAATTATAATAATTTCGTTAGATATTTAATATCCCTTCTGATCTCTTATTTATCTCATACAATGTACTTTTCATTTTGTTTTCAGAGTAAACCACATCTAGTACAACCTATAGATTTTGAAAGTTTTGTATTAAAAAATAAAACTTTGTTACAAAATGATCCTCAAAGAGAACTGTTGATATATCCTCAGGATGATGTTTCAGTAAGTGTTAACTCAGTATTTCTTATCTCTTTGATGGAATCCACATATGTCACGAGATAGATGATTACAAGATGTTCGTAATACAATATCATTGTATGA
>NW_017132868.1:104668-116853 GCF_001652005.2 Ceratina calcarata | reverse complement strand
TATATTTTGAATTTTAACTATTACTTTAAAAAATTATTGTTCACATGTAAATGAAATAATAGATTAGTTTGTCTATTTCTATAATTATTGTCTTTTTTATACAGCAAGTGGTACTGCCCAGAAGATATCGTACTCTTGTACCAACGGTGCCACAAATTGCAGAAAATGAAGAAAAAGCAGAGAATCTTCTTACGAAAGAATGTTTACGAAGTTACACATCTAATTGGAATCTTATACATTATAAATATTCAGCATATAGTGGAACTTATCTTGAATTACCTAAGTATATTGTTATCTTTATATCCGTTTTGCTAAAATTATGATTTTCATACGATCTTATGTGTATTCTATTATATTTCAGAATATCAAAATCAGATGACCTGAAAGATGAAGTGTATGAAATTGATACTGAAGTAGACCAGGTGGACGAGGTAAATTATTTTATTTTTTGTGTAAATTGTATAGACATTATTTTTCTCTGCTATTGACATTAACTTTCGCGATTTAATGCTATTAGGAGCTAACAAAAAGTAATGGAATAACGAAAGAAGGGTATTTAATGAAAGGACCAGAAATTGGTAGCACCGATCGCATGTTTGCACATATTGGTTCGAAATCGTTTAAAAGAAGATTTTGTCATCTCCGGCAAGAGGTTGATGGCACGTACATTCTTGAATTTTTCAAGGATGAAAAAAAGGGAGAAGCTAAGTTGACGATAGTTATGGATTTTTGCACTGAAGTTGTTAGGATTCCTAAGCGTGGAAGATTTTGTTTCGAATTAAGGATGAGTGGGACTCATAAATCCTATACTTTAGCGGCGGATAATGAAACAGACATGCAAGATTGGTTGTTAAAATTGAGCTCAGTGTTGCAGCATTACAAACAACAAGAAGAGAAACGTGCCGCTTCGTTAGAAAGAGCGTGCAACACACCACCCCCTTCCCCTCAACCAATGCAGGTATTGAGAAATTATTATCTCGTTCGATTTGGCTTTTAGTATATTTAGTCATTTTAAAATAAATTCGAATGATGTATAATTTAATGTGATTTGATTAAAATATGTAGGTTTACGGGACACTGAAAGGTTTGGAGCAAAGTATGAATCCACAATTGATAAAGTATTCCAGGGAAACTGATACTAGCATAGCATTGACAAGACGAGAAAATCGTAAACGACTGTTTAGTATTTATCCTCATATTCCGCATACTAAACATCAGTCAGGCAATTGTAATGAACAAAATATTGATCCGTATAAAGAACAGTTTGGACAAAGAATTTTTGTAAAATGTGAAAGTCTTAAATTTAGATTACAAGCGCCGATAGATGAGAAGGAATCATTGTGTCAGGTAGAACCATATCAGACAACACTAAGTCTTTATGATGCAAGAAATGGTAGAAAGCTTAGCGAGAATTTTCATTTTGATGTTAATCATGAGATTGTTCGAGATATAATAAAAGAAATGAGTCCCGTAGGTATTTTGACTGAATCTGCAAAAGAAGAAAATGTGAAATTACCGGATGATTTGAAGAATATACCATTAGAATGGATTAAATATCCAAAACAGGTTTGTTTTTCTTAAATCGTTGGACATCTAATGATATTACTAATTTATATTCTACTGTTCATTAATGAAAATTTCTATTTATGCAGGCTATATTCAGCGTTACTAATCCTCATCCTGATATATTCTTGGTTGTGAGAATAGATAAAATATTACAAGGAAATATATGCCAAACTTCTGAGCCATATTTAAGAGCTACTAAAGATCCAAGATTAGGTTTGAAAATACATAAACAAGTTAGAACATGTTGCCAAAGGTAAGTCTATACAGTTTATTTATTTATATTTTTTTTACGTATTATACCTTTGGTGTCTGTATTTCATTTATATTTACTATATGAATATTATAATATTGTCAGTTATTTTTATGTGTTCCTGTTAGATTGGGAAATTATAGAATGCCGTTCGCTTGGGCTGCTAGGCCGTTATTTAGATTATACAGTAGCGAGTTAGATACGTCATCCGATTTTCCAGCTATATATAGGCAGGAAGGAAATAAGATAAAAGATGAGGAGCTACTCAAAGTTTTGTCAGAGTATAGAAAGTATGTATTAAGAAAAAAGATTTTGCAAATGAACAATGTAATTTTGCAGAGAAATTCATAAATTATGAACAAACTATGCATAGATCATTGAAATATTTTCTTTATAGGCCTGATAAGCTTAGTAAACTGACTGTGATACCTGGTTGGTTGAAGATAAAAATTGAGTCAATTACAGATTTGCCTGATAGTATGTTTCTGAATAAGAAAATCGTTTCTGATATAGGTGAATTTAAATAAAACAATTAAAATAATATTCTTCTATTTGTAGATACATTATCTACATCTTTGTCAGCTTTAAAGCCTTTTCCATTGCCACCAACATCCGAACCAACCCTTGAAATTGCAGAATTTGAAAATATTTCTGAAAAAGATGTCCATCCATACACTACTTACATTAATCATCTCTATGTGTATCCACAAACTCTCTGTTTTGATACTCAGAAGATATTTACCAGAGCTAGAAATATTGCGTGTGTTGTTGAATTACGAGATGATGACAGTGAAGATGCAACACCTATAAGGGTATGTATAATATCCATTTCGTCAGCGAAGGGACAATATAATTTTATCTTTTTGCATCTTTTATTTTCAACTTTTCTTTTGTATGTTTTCTCAATAGTGTATATATGGAAAACCCGGTGCTCCACTTTTATGCTTACGAGCATCATGCGCGGTGCTTCATCATAATGCGACTCCTTCCTGGTACGAAGAAATTAAGATACGTTTGCCAACCAAACTTCATTCTAAGCATCACTTGCTCTTTACTTTTTATCATATAAGTTGCGATATGAATAAAAAAAAGGAGAATGGTGTTGAAAATTGTGTTGGGTATGCTTGGTCGCCCTTAGTCCACAAAGGAAGGTATGTTAATTGTAATAATAATTATTCTTCATCTTTATTATTAAGTTAATAGGAGTACTTGTGTACCTCTCTTATGCTTTATACGAATAACAATACATATATAGTTTTTGTGAAGTAACTATAGTGATTCAATTATGTTACAATTGTCACTTTATATTAATGTTATATTTTACTAGATTAAATGTGGATATGGATATGAATGTACAAACATTGCCTGTAGCAACTCATTTACCCTCAGGGTATCTTTCTATACAACCTCTTGGCCTTGGAAAAGGGGTAAGAATAGAATCATATTAAAAAATATATACCTCACTCTTTTTTAAGTTCAATAACTTAACTCTTAAGCTAAACTTTTTATTCTAGAATGCGGGTCCGGAGATTCTATGGATAGATTCTCAACGGCCAGTGTTTACAGTAGCACTTCAGTTGATTTCGACTGTTTTTACGCGCGATGTACACTTGCACAACTTATTTGCTCACATAGAACGTGTACTAGATACGAAACTAGCTGCGGTACCGGCTGATTCGGAAACATGCAAAATATTAAAAGCCGCTCACGCGGTACAACTAGTTACTGTTATCACGTTTCTTCCTACTATTCTGAATCAACTGTTTACATTGATAACTCATACTACGAACGAAGAAGTTGCATTATATACTATAAGAGTCTTAATTCATTTCATAAATATGGTGCATGAAGCTGGCAGAAAAGACACGCTTCAAGCTTATATAAAGGTAAAATTAGATACAAATTCTATTTGAGATAGGGACAGAATAAGTGGTCATAACAGTTTATTCCAATCAGTGCATTATCTTTAAATAATAATACCTAAATCCATAATAAAACCTATTCTCATTTATCTTCTCACGCATGTTAATATTGTTCTGTTTTATAGTTTGTGTTTGTACCTCCTTCTCAAGGGAACGGTAATGTAACTGTTCATGAACAGCTAGCGAAACATCTCCCTACGTTATTGCAGCCAAGTAATACCGATTTTCTGGTAGTCAATAAATTTATGCATCACTCCAGTTTTTTTTTCGAAATAATGATTAAAAGTATGGCACAACATTTACTAACAACAGGGAGAATAAAGGTATAATTTTTAACATTTACTTTTTACTTCTGATAATATGTGAAATACAAATTATAATAAGAATTTTCTTCTTATATACTTTATTGTAGATGCATAGGAATGAAAGATTCTCGAAAGAGTATCATGAAAAGATCCGAGGTTTAGTAGAAGTTATTATGCCTTATATTATGAATAAATATAAAGAAATGCCTATCGAAACTCATGAATTGAACAAAAGCTTCGCACAATTTTTAAAGGTAATTTTTGTAGATACATTATCTACATCTTTGTCAGCTTTAAAGCCTTTTCCATTGCCACCAACATCCGAACCAACCCTTGAAATTGCAGAATTTGAAAATATTTCTGAAAAAGATGTCCATCCATACACTACTTACATTAATCATCTCTATGTGTATCCACAAACTCTCTGTTTTGATACTCAGAAGATATTTACCAGAGCTAGAAATATTGCGTGTGTTGTTGAATTACGAGATGATGACAGTGAAGATGCAACACCTATAAGGGTATGTATAATATCCATTTCGTCAGCGAAGGGACAATATAATTTTATCTTTTTGCATCTTTTATTTTCAACTTTTCTTTTGTATGTTTTCTCAATAGTGTATATATGGAAAACCCGGTGCTCCACTTTTATGCTTACGAGCATCATGCGCGGTGCTTCATCATAATGCGACTCCTTCCTGGTACGAAGAAATTAAGATACGTTTGCCAACCAAACTTCATTCTAAGCATCACTTGCTCTTTACTTTTTATCATATAAGTTGCGATATGAATAAAAAAAAGGAGAATGGTGTTGAAAATTGTGTTGGGTATGCTTGGTCGCCCTTAGTCCACAAAGGAAGGTATGTTAATTGTAATAATAATTATTCTTCATCTTTATTATTAAGTTAATAGGAGTACTTGTGTACCTCTCTTATGCTTTATACGAATAACAATACATATATAGTTTTTGTGAAGTAACTATAGTGATTCAATTATGTTACAATTGTCACTTTATATTAATGTTATATTTTACTAGATTAAATGTGGATATGGATATGAATGTACAAACATTGCCTGTAGCAACTCATTTACCCTCAGGGTATCTTTCTATACAACCTCTTGGCCTTGGAAAAGGGGTAAGAATAGAATCATATTAAAAAATATATACCTCACTCTTTTTTAAGTTCAATAACTTAACTCTTAAGCTAAACTTTTTATTCTAGAATGCGGGTCCGGAGATTCTATGGATAGATTCTCAACGGCCAGTGTTTACAGTAGCACTTCAGTTGATTTCGACTGTTTTTACGCGCGATGTACACTTGCACAACTTATTTGCTCACATAGAACGTGTACTAGATACGAAACTAGCTGCGGTACCGGCTGATTCGGAAACATGCAAAATATTAAAAGCCGCTCACGCGGTACAACTAGTTACTGTTATCACGTTTCTTCCTACTATTCTGAATCAACTGTTTACATTGATAACTCATACTACGAACGAAGAAGTTGCATTATATACTATAAGAGTCTTAATTCATTTCATAAATATGGTGCATGAAGCTGGCAGAAAAGACACGCTTCAAGCTTATATAAAGGTAAAATTAGATACAAATTCTATTTGAGATAGGGACAGAATAAGTGGTCATAACAGTTTATTCCAATCAGTGCATTATCTTTAAATAATAATACCTAAATCCATAATAAAACCTATTCTCATTTATCTTCTCACGCATGTTAATATTGTTCTGTTTTATAGTTTGTGTTTGTACCTCCTTCTCAAGGGAACGGTAATGTAACTGTTCATGAACAGCTAGCGAAACATCTCCCTACGTTATTGCAGCCAAGTAATACCGATTTTCTGGTAGTCAATAAATTTATGCATCACTCCAGTTTTTTTTTCGAAATAATGATTAAAAGTATGGCACAACATTTACTAACAACAGGGAGAATAAAGGTATAATTTTTAACATTTACTTTTTACTTCTGATAATATGTGAAATACAAATTATAATAAGAATTTTCTTCTTATATACTTTATTGTAGATGCATAGGAATGAAAGATTCTCGAAAGAGTATCATGAAAAGATCCGAGGTTTAGTAGAAGTTATTATGCCTTATATTATGAATAAATATAAAGAAATGCCTATCGAAACTCATGAATTGAACAAAAGCTTCGCACAATTTTTAAAGGTAATCTATTATTTTTTAATTGTATATTCTCCAATTACAATATTCTCATTACGAATTTTTCATACTGTAAAATAGCGATGTCTTACATTTATGGATCGTGGATTCGTTTTCAATTTAATCAATTTATACATGGATAACTTTGCTCCTGGTGATTCACGCACACTACATGATTTTAAGTTTACGTTCCTGCAAATAATTTGTTCGCACGAACATTACGTGTCTTTCAATTTGCCAATGATGCAGTCTCGAATTACTTCTAAAGGTAAAAATAAATCAAATACTATATTATACACTAATAAATAAAACTTCGTAATGTAATCGTTTTATACTTTATTCAGAAAGTACAGAGACTGTATGTGATCCACAATGTGATGGTATGTTAAGTCATACGCTTCCGTCTTTAATGTGGTTTGTTACCGTAGCCATAGTGAGTGGAAGTTGCACACAATTATCTTAAATCATTATCAATCAGTAGATGTTTAGAAACCACTTTTTCGCATTCTTATTTGTTGCTACACAAGCCTGTTTCGACGTGCATTGCAGATTACCAAGTTGAAATTATCAAATACGAAATATTTTTATGAATATTCCACATATATATAGACAAAAGTAAGATTGGAATGTTGACTATAACAAGAAATTTTAATCTTACTTTCTTATCTATCACTAATGAAGTTTGCACGGAAAGTTTTACAATGAAAAATCTTGTGTACAGTTTGTTATACAACACCTTTCACATGCAACGTTTTGTATTTTCACCTTTATATTTACCGTTGAAAACGTTTGTGAGGTCAAAAAATCGCATGAATTTGCAAATATCAAAATTATGACCAATATTTATTAATATTAATCAGAATAACTTCAATTACGAAATAACGTTTTCATTTAATTATGCCTATAATACTATATAGCCACTACACTTTATAGCAGTTTATAAAAACTATTTCATTTAAGCTATTTTAATTTCATTTCATCTTTAATATTTTTAGGTGGCCCTTGAATGTGTACATTCTCTATTTTTCAATCAACTTTTAACTTGGGATGTGAATCATTGGAATTCATTAATTTGTATTTAATTTATTACAGATTTAATCAATGAGTATTGTTTGTCGCAAGAATTCTGCAAACATCATTTCTTAGCTGGCCTCTTGATGCAAGAAGTTAGAATGTCTTTAAATGAAATTGTACAAATTCGTAAAGTAGCCGTAGCCACATTACGGGATTTAATGGCTAAACATGAGCTTGATGATAGGTATCAAAATAAGGTAAATTTGTTTTCATTCAGTTTTATTTTTACACCATGTCATATGTACATATTCATATACAACGTACATAATTTATGAAATATTCTACATGTTGCTATGACAAGATGACAGATCATTTGAATTTAATCCAATTCCATAATTACAGGGCCAGTTAAGCAGAATAGCTTCTATTTATATACCGTGGTTGGGTATCGTATTGGAGAATTTACATCGATTGCAATCTACCCATGATGACAATAAAACAGAAATTAAAGAAAATGGTATTAACAGGATATCAACCAGCAGTTCATTTTTAGCAAATAAAGATACTGTTAGTAATAATTCTGTGACCACTGGAACTCCGAAGTCGATTCATAGGTACATATCAAGAAAAAAGAAATTTACATTGTGTGCAGATTTCTCCGTACATAATGTATCTAAATGTACAGAATTAGTTATTATTATATTATGTAAATTTTCATAATATAATGCATATGCAGACTCACATTGCATTTGGATACATCATCTCCAATAAGAGCATCTATGCACCTACGAGACTCCACATACTTCGCAGCCATAGCGGGCCATGGTTTGGTTAACGGATATTCGTGTACTAGTATTGAATCAGACGCATCGACAATATCTGGTGCTTCTCAGTCTAATATATCTCAAGAGACTACCATTATTCGCGACCACATCGAAAACGGTACCGACGAGAAAAAGAGACATTCTCGTTCTCTGAGCGTTACGCAATCTTCGCCGAGGTGCGATAAGTTCCAATCATCGGAAGTTAAGGATATTTTACTTTGTTTTCTATTTGTGGTAAAATATTTGGGAGATCATCAAGTCATCGCATGGTGGCAACAGTGCAGTGATTATGAAATTCTAAGCTTCTTTACAGTGATAGAGTAAGTTAACAGATCTATTTCATTGATAGATTATAACTAAATGATAATTTATAAATAGATGCTCTAATTGTTTTTAACAATGTATTCTTCATATAAATTACACATTATAATGTCCGATTTTTTTGTAGAATGAGCCTTCATCACTTCAAATATGCCGGAAAAAGACAAATAGCTACGCATACGGGAAGTTCTGGAAAACCGCGAACGATAAAAGCAATGACATTACCGGCCAGAATGCAGCCTCCTGATTTTTCGAACGAAGGACCGGCTACCAGCACCTTGCAACCACATAATAGTGCGGCAAGAGAGAACCTTGTTGAAAGTGATACCGAAAAAATACAACAAGCTTTATTAGAAGCTAATATGGCTACGGAAGTTGGTCTCATCGCATTGGATTGTTTAGGATTATTTTGTATTCATTTTAAGGTACAAATAGAACAATATAAGGAGTTTTATAATGAATTAGAAACTTTACGAAAAATTTATTACAGATATTCATATTGTTTTTATTTTAGGACATACTTTTAACAGAAAATGGGGATAATCCAATAATGCAGAAAGTATTTAGTATATATCTGTCGTTTTTACAAGTTGGACAGTCCGAAAGTTTACTACGACATGTTTTCGCCAGTTTAAGAGCTTTTTTAAATAATTATTCCACGATTCTTTTTCAAGGTATGTATATACCAATATTACAGCTTTCTTTTATTTTGAAAGGTGAAAACATTTTGGTTGATTTTAATTGTTTAAATGTTATTAATTTTTTTAGGAAGCGCAGTTTTATGTGGCCGATTATGTTACGAATTATTACGCTGCTGCAACAGTAAATTGAGTTCCATCAGACAGGAGTCATGTGCTTTGCTTTATCTTCTTATGAGAAGTAATTTTGAATTTACTAGCAGAAAAGGATTAACCAGAGTCCATTTACAAGTAAGCCACTTGAGAAATGTAATTTTCAAATAAAAAGAATGAAATGTTACGTCTAAGAATGCTCGATAACTGTTTTATTTCCAAATAGGTAATAATATCTGTTTCGCAAATGCTTGGAAACGTCATTGGTTTAAATAATTCGAGATTTCAAGAGTCCCTGTCGTTGATAAATAGTTATGCTTCATCTGACAAAGTGATGAAAGGTACCGGTTTTCCAGTCGAAGTTAAAGATCTTAACAAAAGAATTAGAACTGTTTTGATGGCGACGGCTCAAATGAGAGAACATAACAATGATCCTGAAATGTTGGTAGACTTACAACATAGTTTAGCCAATTCTTATGCCAGTACGCCAGAATTGAGACATACATGGTTGGATACCATGGCTAGAAATCATGTAAGGGAAGGAAATTTCTCGGAGGTACATAAGTATACATTTTGCAATTTTATTCATTGTAACAAATTCTACAGAAGTAAAGTCGTCTCTATCTTGAACATTTATACGTTTAATTTAGGCTGCTTGTTGTCAATTACATATTGCCGCGTTAATGGCTGAATACTTAAAATTGAGGAAAGTTCACGCATGGGGTGCAGAAGCTTTTGACAAGATTTCTGAGAACATTTCCAGAGATGAATGTAGTCTCAAGCTCGATGCTGGTGAGATTTGTATGTTTTACATGTGTTTGTACTATGTTTTATGTTTTATTATAGTAAAGTTTCAATGCATGCGCACAATGTTATATCATTTGAACATTTGTTTTGTTTTCATGGTCTGTTCAGTATATACCAGTTAATGTTATGATGCATTTATTTAGTGGATTTATATAGTTTTATTATCAGTTTGTTACTCATTTCAAAAAACAATCGATGATGCGCATGAAATGAAAGTATTTTGCATCAATTGCTTATACGATATCTTTATGAAAAATTGATTTGGAACATCATGATTCATTTTAGGGGTTCAAGATATTCATTACAACGAATGCATACTTCTCGAGCAGTTAGAAATTTGTGCCGAGATGCTAGAAAAAGCAGAACGATTCGAACTTCTTGGGCACTTGTATAGATTAATAGTTCCTATGTATGAAAAGAAACGAAATTACGAAGCTCTGGCTAACTGTTATTCGCATTTGGCGCAAGCTTGTAATAAAATTGTTGAAGTTACAAAATCCGGTAAACGACTTCTCGGAAGGTTTTATAGAGTTGCTTTCTTTGGCACGGTAAGTTCATATCATCTGAATGTATTATTAGTGTAAACGGTGTTAACACCATTCATTTTTCAAAACATGTATATGTACACAGAAGATACAGTCTGCAATTCCCGGTTTCCAATTGCATTCCCCCAGTTTAACTCTCATGACTTATTAACTTATTATGCATTTAGAGTACTGTATGAATTGAACACCTTGTAATTTTTAGGCGTACTTCGAGGATGAAAATGGACAAGAATATATCTACAAAGAACCGAAAATTACATCTCTATCAGAAATTTCAGAACGCCTTCATCGTTTATATTCTGAGAAATTTGGCTCGGAAAATGTTAAAATGATAATGGATTCCGTGCCTATCGATACAACTGAACTCGATCCAAAAATAGCTCACATTCAAGTAACGCATGTTACACCTTACTTCGAGAAATTTGAACTGGAAACACGGCTAACAGAGTTTGAACAGAATCATAACGTATCATGTTTTATGTTTGAAACACCATTTACTAAGGAAGGGAAAGCTAGAGGTAGCCCAGAAGAACAATGGAAACGTAGAACTATTCTTACAAGTATGTGCCTATTACTGCTATGTATTCATTGTATTGTTTGATTATGTTAATTACTGAAATTTATAAATATAGACATATTATAATATGTTTTATCGTTTTAGCACAATATTCTTTCCCGTACATCAAAAAGCGCATTTTAGTTGTCGAAAAGCGAGTAATGGAGTTAAGTCCAATCGAAGTTGCTTTAGACGAAATGCGTCAGCGTGTTCAAGAGTTAGAAGATGTGGCTCTTGTAGGTCCAACGGATGTGAAAAAATTACAATTAAGGCTACAAGGAAGTATATGCGTTACAGTAAATGCTGGACCACTCGCGTATGCCTCCGCATTTCTGGACCCTGCATTATCTCCCCATTATCCAGACGATAAAGTGGAAGAACTGAAAGACGTATTTAGGTAAGTACCTTAGGTATATTTTTAAATACACTGATTTCATTTGTCGTCGACAGAAAATTTCAATGCATTTATTAGTCGAAGCGGAATTGATATTGCATTTTCAAAATTTTGTGGTTTTCAGGGAGTTTGTTAAAATATGTTATACGGCTCTACAAATAAACAGCAAATTGATTACATCTGACCAGCAAGAATATCAAGAAGTATTACGCGAGAATTATCAGAAACTTTGTCAAAATTTATCGTCCTTGCTCGGAGAACCCATTTGGCCTGACGAGCAAGTCGGCAATTTCAAACGTAACAGTGCTGCTTTATTTAGTGCTATCAGCGGTGCTAACAGTCACACAAGTACAGCCTAAGTTTAAAGATCACACCATTGAAGCCCATTTATGTCAAACTGAGTTCTTAATACATTTTATGTATAAATGATACTATCTTTAATAGTATCATTCAAATATGGAGCATTTATATAAGAGTTTTTCTACATAACTATGAAGACGGAGGACCATCTATATAGATTGGGATAAATGTCAATTTATATTTCCTTGGCATCAGCTTAGAGATATTTCTATTATGAATGATGAATTAACGTACATTGTCATTATAATCACAAGTAAGTACATTGTATATTTATGTATATAAGAAAATTAGACATTCAAATTTCTTTTTCTAAAAGTTTCAATTTGTGTATAAGAAAATTGACTGC
>NW_017132868.1:99339-99915 GCF_001652005.2 Ceratina calcarata | reverse complement strand
TCGATGAATGTAGAAGTATTGAAACCTAACAACAGAAGATTGTTAATAATCAAACACTGCCATATCTTACTGTATTTAATCACTTAATGCGTACATGCAATTTCCTAGCTGCAAAAGTTTATAATTACCTACATCGACATGCGATTTTTATAATACATGTATATTTTATTAAAAGTTAGATTGTAAATGCATTAAGTCTAGTTGCATGTAGTATATTTTGGTGTCGAGCACCTAAAGGGGCATTTATATATACTATACATATTTTCTGTACGTTATGTACGAATTCGATGATTTTCTATATATTAAAATACGTTGATTGTATAGAGCTTAATTTGTATATATTTGCATAATTTATTCTATGTATATGTATTATATAAAGAAGATATATCTAACGACACTAAATGTATGTAAGCACTACTATTAAATGAGAAGGCAAGCATATTTTACGATGTCTCGTGGTATTTTAACAAACTTCAAAAATTGTTTTATCTATATCATCGCATGATACTACTTTTTAAAGACGTTTACTTTAATTATTATATACTTTGCTAACAACCCAAATAATTTTGATAAACT
>NW_017132868.1:98384-98905 GCF_001652005.2 Ceratina calcarata | reverse complement strand
GTATTTAATCACTTAATGCGTACATGCAATTTCCTAGCTGCAAAAGTTTATAATTACCTACATCGACATGCGATTTTTATAATACATGTATATTTTATTAAAAGTTAGATTGTAAATGCATTAAGTCTAGTTGCATGTAGTATATTTTGGTGTCGAGCACCTAAAGGGGCATTTATATATACTATACATATTTTCTGTACGTTATGTACGAATTCGATGATTTTCTATATATTAAAATACGTTGATTGTATAGAGCTTAATTTGTATATATTTGCATAATTTATTCTATGTATATGTATTATATAAAGAAGATATATCTAACGACACTAAATGTATGTAAGCACTACTATTAAATGAGAAGGCAAGCATATTTTACGATGTCTCGTGGTATTTTAACAAACTTCAAAAATTGTTTTATCTATATCATCGCATGATACTACTTTTTAAAGACGTTTACTTTAATTATTATATACTTTGCTAACAACCCAAATAATTTTGATAAACTACGTATGTGCTTACAT
>NW_017132868.1:92675-96555 GCF_001652005.2 Ceratina calcarata | reverse complement strand
CTTATTTTCTTTCCTAAATTATGAATCAATGTACTAATAATTGTATTACCTATACGAGCCGTTTATTATGTAAGCGGTGTAAATCCACTTTCCAAGAAATTTCAGTTTTATAATACTTCAGGCTCTCAGGTATCTATTAGGCGTACAACTTTACTTCCGCCGTTTTCCAATATATGGTTGTAGGGGTAAGTGGTTTCAACGTTTCAAGAACGATAATTTCAACGTCGAAGACCCGGCATGGCGGTGGAAGAGAAAAGGTTTTCGAAGATGCAGAATTGGAGGTATTACTTGATCAATACTCGTGTCTAACGCAAGAAGAATTGATAGGATCATTAGGAGTGACTCAACAAGCAATTTCAAAACGCCTAAAAGTCATGGGAATGATTCAAGAACAAGGAAAAACTACAAAAGTCAGAAAATTTCATTTGCCATGAATTATTATCTAATTAGTCAAATGGCAAATTTCCTTCATTACAGATGATTACGCATAGTTTGTTTAATTGAATTAAATGATTTGCAGGTTTAATTGCATATCGTGTCGTTAATTTTATAATTATGACTAAAACTCTATAACATCTTAACGTCAAGCTTCTAACACTTAAACAATATTTGTACGCGCTAATGGGAGAAATTGAGTTACCCCTATCATAATAAACGGCTCATATATATGTTTAAAATAAATTTTTCTATCGATCAATTTGTATACTTTTATGTATAGAGCACTGTAATAATAATTATATAAATACTGTTATTTATCTTTGTGAATATGTATCATTTGGTACATACATATTTGATTGAATATGTTTACAATATATATTATGCATGTGCTTTACATACCTGCAGTTTTGGTAGTACAAAACAGCTTAAATTAATTCTTGTCAAGCGAAGAAAAGAATTTATATAATAAATATATATAAACAAATAAAAAAAATAGTTTCTTTCAAAATGTCATTGTAACGTATTACTTCTTCTATTCAGATTATACTTATTGAAAAAATAATAACGTGTAGTGAAAATTAATATTGGATTTACTATAAAATTAAATAATGTACATTTTGAGTCACATTATCAATGGACAATGAACTTCACTTTTTATAAATCACTGAATAATTGTAAATAAAATGAATAGAAGAGAGGATATACAGTGAGCAATTTTTATTAAAATTCTAACTTTATTATATATCACAACAGGTTTTATTTTTAGAGACCGACAATCATAATACGCAGGGTAGTTCTGTTAAAATCGTTCAAGTCGTAACCCGTTTGTGCAAGAAGATTCGTAAACGAATAGGATGATTGATTTATTCACAAATCTCATCCATAAGTGGATTACGACTTAAAGAAATGACCCTGTATCATATCGTGCAATATAAAATATAATTTTGGATTCGCGCGCAATATGCTCTTTACGACATTTTGTTTACTATTGCTAAGTGTAAAGAGTGCAATTGACTCGTCCACTTATCAAGAGCATTATAACGTGCTGCGCATACAGATTTCTTATCCAACTCAAGTACCTGGTTCACCTGAAATATATACATATATCTGAGGTACAATTCGAGAACATACAGTAATCGCAGATGACCAATTCTATTGTGTTACCTGATCGATTCGACCACGAATAGTGCTATCCAAAATACAAGATACTAAAAGACTTTCAACTTCTGAGACATCAATGTTTAATTCTTTGCTTATGAAAGGAATATAGATTCTAGTGTAGGGCTTAATTAGTTTTATCAAAACCTATAAAATGACATAAGTAGGCGTTGAATCATACTTCCAAGGATAATAGAATATGTGTACGATAAGTTACACCCATATAATGTATATACCTGTGTGCGTATATTACGTAGTAAATCTTCAATATGTTCTCTTATGAAAGGATCATCCATTATATTATTCCTATTTTGCTTTAAAATTAATTCGAATTGATTAATATCGTTATTTTGATAGCTGACCACTAAGTTCGTCATGGCTAAGATCTCTGGATCATTTTTATATGGCTTTGCCTCTTGAGAATCAAATGGATTGATACCAGATTTCATCAGCCTATGTTTATATATCGTTTCAATATTAACAAAAGATTTCGGTATTTCCATCGCACACGTTGTTTTAAATGTTTACTTAAGTAATGTTTACGTACATGTTTGCTAAGACTAAATATTTCAAGCACGTGGTACGCCTCGGTGAACCAGATTCATCATAATTTTTAAAAGCCTCAAAGAAATCAGTGTGTGCTCTTTCAAATTCTCCTTCTCTCAAATGCATTTTCCCACCACATTCTAAATCAAGAAGAAAGTCATTAAAAATATACTCAGACAGTTTACATAGTAGTATTATAAGCTCTACTGTACTGTACCTCTAATGACTCCCATTATTAATGGATGTGGTATAGCACTTTTAATGTGTAAGCTTTGTTCATATAAAGTCTTTAATTTTTTATTATTTTTCTGTGCAGTATACATTTGTATTTCTAATGCATATATCTCCAAGAGTTGCGTTCCTTTCTTCAAGTCATCTTCCCCATCATCAGTCTAATCAGATATTACTCATGTTTATATTCTAATATGCTAATATACTGATAACTGATGAATTAAACAAAGCTCACCTGACAACTTTGATGAAGTTGCTTTAGTATTTTTGCTAATTTATTGAAATCAGAACGATCAAAGTATAATTTTCCCAACTTTGTGTTAGTTTTAAACCATAGTCTATCGTTTTTAGCATCTTTCAATGCATCTAAGGTAGTTTCATAAAAATCTTGTAATAATTCCATCTATGAAGTGGAAAAGAATGAGAAAGATAATAAATATAATTGAAAACTAAGCTGAACTATTTATTATTTATGCCATAGTACTACTCACGTTTTTTGAGGTACTGATATAATCTAATATGGAATTAATAGATTTTTCTGAATGATTTCTTGTAACTGCACTTTTAATATATGTTAATAATTGTTTATATCTAGTCATCATTTCTTTATAATTGCCCTAAAAGTAGAAACAACGTAATGTATGTTATATGTGCTATACATGAGCATTAACTTAAAGACGTACCAATTTAAAATTGATTTTTATCATTTGTTTCAAAGCTTTAAAGCCCCATTCACCCTTTTCTCCTCCTTCCAAATCTAAAACCTTTTGAAAACTTTGTAGTGCTGCCTTTGGATCATCTTCCTTCAAGGCTTTACTATTGTAATATTGATTTTCTAAGTCAACATCAGGCTCTGAGTTTGAATCCTCAGAATATTCCTAAAAGGTTTATAACAAAACATCAGCCTAACCTACATTGCTAAATGTAAATTATCATAAACTGTCAATACACATTATTACATTACTACTGTTATTACTATTGTTATAATTACTATTAGAAAATGCTTTATCAATATGAATTCTTGTATAACTATTAAGAAATAGATCAGGAACTATTTTTAAATCTCACTTAGTTAAAATGTAGAGCCAAACTGGTTTAAGATGCTTCTTTGGCAACATTTATTTCATGATAGGAATACTTACAAGACCATAGTCTTCCTCTTCTTCACACATAAAATCATCTTCTCCATCTGACATTTTGCAATTACTTAAAATACTTTTATCGTAAAAATGATTGCACAGTACCGTTCATATACCGTTCGGTACTCTGTTGACAACTTTGGCACAACTTTGTTGGAGCAGTGATGGGCAGTGATGGGATTTTTGGAGTGTGCGCACTGCAAGTTACTAGTAGCAGCCGAGCCGAGTGACGAGATAAAATGCCAACACCGCGGGAGTATCTTTCGTGTCGTTTGGAGATAGCAGTGGAGTAGACAAAATTACTGATCGCCAGTATACACACATACTGGTGTAACACCAGTATAGTTGTGGTGCAAACCGTGCAGACG
>NW_017132868.1:67117-91693 GCF_001652005.2 Ceratina calcarata | reverse complement strand
AGTTAATGCTTGTGGACAAGTAGAGTAAATTATAAGGTTATGAAAAAATTATGTTTACTTAATGCCTAGATTTACGCAATTTATACAGAGAAATCTATGACTTTATGTATATGCATAAATTGTACGTTAAGACAGCTTTTGGAAATATGTAATTACAAATGTTCCTTCATAATAAAATGAAAATATTTCCGATGTAGATGTCTGCTGAAGAATATGACACAGAGATGGATTACTCTGACTCAGATTGTGGGGATCCAGGTTATGAAGACTATTATAATGTTCAACCATGGGATGGCGAAGGTGATAATGATGTTGAAAATGACCAGAGCCGGAGAGATCCAGAATATGCTGTATATGATTGCTTGAGAATAGAAGAAGTCGAAAGATTACTGAATGAGGACGTAGAGACATTAAGTAATAGTCTCCATATAACGCCATCCTTGGCCAAAGTTTTATTACATGCACACAATTGGGCATTACAAGATATCATTACAAAATATCGTGCCAATGCTTCCAGTTTATTAATCAATTCAAAGATAAGACCATCTTCATTGGATTCACATTCAGGAACAAAGAGTAAAAAGGGTGGAGTGTGTTCAGTTTGTGTTACAATTTCTCCAGCTAAGAAATTTTCTACCTTAACGTGCGGACATTTGTTTTGTAATGACTGTTGGTGCATGCACTTTAAAGTACAAATAACTCAAGGTATTTCCACGGGTAGGTTTCTTAAAAAAGAAAAGATTATACTATATTATATGTTTTGAGAATTAAGCTTAGTCAAATTAATTTCAATTAGGGATAAGCTGCATGGCACAGGATTGTAATGTCTTAGCTCCAGAGGATTTTGTTTTGTCTCTGCTCACAAAACCCAACATGAGGGAGAGGTACCAACAGTTTGCTTTTTGTGATTATGTGAAATCCCATCCACAATTAAGGTTTTGCCCTGGACCCAATTGTCAAATGATTATACGCTCAAAAGAGCAGAGAGCAAAAAGAGTAATGTGTTCGTCGTGTAAAACTGTGTTTTGGTATGCATTCAGTTTTCAAGAGTATTGAGAATATTTCAAGAAAACATTATCGTCTGTTAACTAAAAGCTGCAATATTTTCAGCTTCCGATGTGGCATTGATTACCATGCACCCACTGACTGTAACACTATGAAAAAGTGGCTAACAAAGTGTGCAGATGATTCAGAGACAGCTAATTACATTAGTGCCCACACCAAAGATGTTAGTGTTTATATTTTCCGTACTATTATGATACAATTTATTCGTTACAAATGTATTTTAATTTTCAGTGCCCGATATGTCACATTTGCATAGAAAAAAATGGTGGTTGCAATCATATGCAATGTTATAATTGTAAATATGATTTCTGTTGGATATGTCTTGGAGATTGGAAAGCGCATGGAAGCGAATATTATGTGTGTTCACGATATAAAGGAAACCCTAACATCGCTCACGAGAGCGTTCTTGAACAAGCCAGAGAAGCGCTTAAAAAATATCTTCATTATTATGAGAGAGTAAGTTGACTTTTTATGGTTCAATCTCTCTGTACGGTATAAAGTTTAGTGCAGACGTCATCGATGTTTTTAATTATTTTCACAGTGGGAGAACCATAGTAAATCATTAAAACTGGAAGAACAGACATTGGACGCTATCAAAATGCAAATAAATAAAAAAGTGATGAACTCCAGCGGAACATGGATCGATTGGCAACATTTATTTGCAGCAGCATCGCTTTTAACACGTTGCCGTTATACTTTGCAATACACGTATCCTTATGCATATTATATGGAACCTGGGCCACGTAAAGAATTGGTAAGAATTCATTTTAAACTGTTATCGCTATACCTCGTATAACTGTTTTAATTATACGACGACTTTGTGAAGTTTGAATATCAACAAGCACAATTGGAGGCGGAAATAGAAGATCTTTCATGGAAGATAGAACATGCAGAAACAACAAATCGCGGAGATTTAGAAAATCAAATGGACATTGCTGAAAAACGTCGCGTTACATTATTAAAGGACTTCCTCGAAGTATAAATACTGTAAATTATTCTGCTATGTCACTGCAGTCTCTTTTACAATTATGCTAACTTGTGAGACAGCTATAGTTTAGTTTTTCAGATGAATACATATATATTCCCATAGGTATTACGTTCCATATTATACGTATTAATTAATCGTTCACCGTTCATTGAAACTTCAGGACTGAGCCTGAGATTGTTTTAGAGAGTAGGAAAATGAAAATTATGAGAATCTATTTAAAAACAGATAACTTTAGATTTAAATGTTCTCCTTTGGTTAAACGATGTTTAAATTATCGTTCCTTAATTGACAGTTCTCTTTAATCACAGTAATATTTATCAGAAAAGATTGGAATTCTATAAATCCGATCTTTTAAACATGTGTATATTTGTTATTTATGTAATCATACATAAACCGTAAATTCTATGGATATTTTATTTACATTGAGAACATGCCAATGAGAAAGAACATTTGGGAAAGTATTGACTTATATCGACTGATTGTTAAAATTTGATATGTCCTGTATAATAATTTCCTAGATTAAGAGTATTTCCACGAGTAGTGTAATTTTTTTGAAATTTGTATTTGGAAAACTATTTTTATCAGAGCGCTTATCACATTTTATAAAACGGAATGACTAGGATTATTGATGTTAATCCTAATTATATTTATTTTACATCGAACGAGCATGAAAAATAATTTTGTTTGCCTCATTTGACAAACTCTTTGTTTTCCTCTTAAAATATTGTTATTCTTATTAAGACACATTATTTTAATCTCGAGGATCAATTGTAAAAGAAAAAGGAGAGCAGATAGCCTAATAAATTAATTAGGTACTAATCAACTGGTACCTTCGTCTTGTAAATATTGTGGTATTTTAGAAGAATGTAACATTTTCTATAATTAGAGTTAAGATGCATGCAACGATCAAACACATCCGCTAATAAATATAGTCGCAATCGAAACTTTTTTTCAACTATTTATATACGATACATTAGAATAGGACTTTTTTGGAATGAACAATATATCGTTTAATAACTCCCGTCTAATAAAACTTAACGGCCCTCGGAAAAAAAAAATGCAACAATCGCTATGTTACTAACGGAAAATGATGGTTATTGTAACAACCGTATCTTTTTAAGAGTGAAAATATATAAGATCAGCTATTACAATTGAGGAAAACCGTGTAATAAAATTATATCGAGAAAAAGTAATTACGAATAATGTTAAAAGACTCACCGGCTTCATCTTCAATGTCGAAAGTATTTCTTTTCTGATACCATAAATATCTCTGAGCCAAGAGTTTCTTAGATATGTATATCTTTTAATCTTCGATGTTGATCATTCATGTATCACTTTGTCTTTATTAAGAAGTTATTATACAATTAAATTATCGCGGTATTACCCAGAAATTAGTGATTTTAACGGACAGACCGTAAATAAAAACGATGATAAAATTTTACTTTTCAAAACTTGATTATTTAAATTAACAACATGGCATGTGAAATTTTTCTGATCGTCATATCGCGTAATCCTCATACATATAACAATGTAAGGAAAATGTATACATTAAAGACACATCAATCATATAACATGTTATGTTATTAAAATTTAATTCAACGAATTTTAAATTTGAATCGTTTATAATAGTTATATTTGATCGAAAATATCTTGTTTGAAAATATCTATATCGGGATATTATATACTACTCGTTTTAAGGAAGACCAATTTAAAAATATACTGAGTTACTTCTGATATATGATTACAAAAAAGCAAGTAAATTTATTATCATTGCTATAATAACTCAGATTCTAATTTTGCGTTTATCATCAAATTCGTGCTTTCGCTGTTCAGGAAAAGTTGACCGTTTTCGATCTTCTCGCCTTAACTTTCATCTTCATGTCTGTTTATTTACCCAAGTGGTAGGACACTTTTTTTTTAATTGTAAATATATAAATAATGAAGTAAATACGCATCGTAACTTCTTATCAGACGATAGTTCTGGCGCGAGATCGTCGTATGTTCGATTTTTTAAATTTCAAAATGGCGCGTTCGATTGATTGTTACGGTTAGCAGGTAGATAGTCTGAATCGCAATGCGTGCAGGCGTGCAATCATATATATCGTGCGAAAATATCGGAGTATCGACGGATTAGCGAAAAGAGCGCTACTTCCCTCCGATAGCCAGTAGAGAGAATCGCCCCACACATCGGTGACAGTGTCGACGATCGACAAAGAGAAGGAAAACATTGTTAGAACAGGGTGATATCCTACTGGCTCCGTATGACAGACGGGGCTGTCATATTCTATCAAAGCGTACCTTTATCCCCGAAACCTTCCAAAACATTAGAGCAACAATGGCGATGGGCAAAGGGTTTCGCGTCTACGAAAAGTTAAAGCCGCCTAAACCGCATTCACTTATATTAGAACAACGAAATAAGAAGGAGACTGTTTTATTCGAATCGCAAGCCGTTGCTGTTCTCTGTAAGTATTTCATCATAATTGATAACAATAACAATATCTATTCAAAGGTTTCTGATTCTTAATCTCTCTTCTCGCCCGTTCATCATTTAAAATTTTCGCTCAAAAAATATACTTACTGAACGAAGTTTTCAATTTTTTAACTGATTTTACTTCATTTGATAGTTCTATTTGAAAGGTGTTAAGGAAATTTGAATATCATTTTGCAGCTGCCGAAGAAACCGAAACATTGAAAGGAAAATATACAAAATCGTTAGATGCATATGGATGTTTAGGTGTTTTGCAACTAAACGCTGGTGAAAATAATACTTTATTGTACCTTGTCCTGGTCACCGGCTGTTTTTCAGTCGGCAAAATAGGAGAGTCAGAAGTGTTTAGAATTACTCAGTCACATTTTGTTCCACTTTATTATACTCAGGGAAATGAGGATCGTGTGTCTGAAGTTAGGAAGGTTCTTAACTCTGGTACTTTTTATTTCTCTTGGTCTGCTGGTAGTCAAGAGTCTCTTGATATTACTCTCAGTGCACAGAAGCGATGCAAAGCCACAGCAACTGATAACAGATTTTTCTGGTTAGCGATATATGTATCCCATGATTTTGACCATAGAATAGAAACTATTTAACTTAGGTGTATCTTTCTTTATGCAACAGGAATCGCATGTTACACATACATTTATTGAGGTATGGTGTGGACACATCTCAGTGGTTACTTAAAGCAATGTGTGGCAGTGTGGAAATCAGAACTGTATATGTTGGGCACAGACAAGCTCGTGCTGTTCTCATTTCCAGATTAAGTTGTGAACGCGCAGGCACAAGGTATTTACTGTTTTTAACAATCTAGTATACATTGTTGTTCTGCTTATCATTGCATTGTAACATTGAAACAGTAATTTAGATATATGTATCATATTTTATCAGACCACTTTATAAGAGTAACATGATCCTATAATGATAATTTAAATTGCATTTACTGTTCGAGATAACACATGAATCTATATTTATTGTTTAGGTTTAATGTCAGAGGAACTAATGACGATGGACATGTAGCAAATTTTGTAGAAACAGAGCAAGTGATATATTTAGATCATGAAATAACTTCCTATGTACAAACTAGAGGCTCTGTTCCATTATTCTGGGAACAACCTGGTATTCAAGTTGGTTCTCACAAAGTAAAGATATCTCGTGGCTTTGAGGCTTCCGCACCAGCATTTGATAGGCATTTAAAGATGATAAAAGAAAGATACGGAGAACAAGTAATTGTGAATTTGCTTGGCTCTAGTCTGATCAGTGGCAAAGAAGGAGAAGCGATGTTGAGTCAGTTATTCCAGACTCATCACAATATGTCAGAGCATAAAGATGTGCCTCACATCTTATTCGATTATCATCAAGAATGTAGAGGTGGAAATACCAGAAATCTATCAAAATTAAAAGCTAAAGTAGAAAAATACTTGAAATCATTTTCATTGTTTTATGCTGTCGGCGAAAGCGTTATTCTCGAACAAATTGGCACTATTAGAACAAACTGTCTAGACTGTTTGGACAGAACGAATTGTGTGCAAACATTTTTTGCGCTAGAAACCCTTGGCAAACAGCTTGGATTATTGAAATTACTTGAGAAACAACAAATGGTTTCAAGATTCGAAGAAGTGTTTAGACAGATGTGGGTCAACAATGGTAACGAAGTAAGTAAGATATATGCCGGTACTGGAGCGATTCAGGGAAGCTCGAAATTAATGGATGGTGCGAGATCCGCAGCTAGAACAATACAGAATAACCTATTGGACTCTAGTAAACAAGAAGCTATTGACATCCTGCTATTGGGATCAACATTAAATACAGAATTAGCCGACAGGGCTCGACTGCTTTTACCTTCGAATATGTTACACGCACCACCGAGCGTCCTTAGAGAAATGTGCAAACGGTACAATGAGTATGTAACTACAATGAATCTTAGAGTGAGCGTGGGTACTTACAACGTTAACGGAGGGAAACATTTCCGAAGTGTCGTATACAAAGATGTATCTCTTGCTGACTGGTTGCTGGATGCTCATCAGAGCTCACGATGTAAGTTCTATTTAAATCTACTTTCGTAACGATGGAATAATACCTTACAGATTGAAATTGTATTTTTGTTTTCCAGCTCTTGTATCAGTCGAATACGACAATGTTCCTGTAGATATATTTGCAATAGGATTCGAAGAGATCGTTGATCTAAATGCAAGTAATATAATGGCTGCTAGTACTGATAACGCGAAATCTTGGGCAGAGGAACTGCAGAAAGTACTTTCACGTGATACCGAATATGTTCTGGTCACATATCAACAGTTAGTCGGCGTTTGCCTCTATCTATTCATAAGACCGATACACGCTCCTTATTTAAGAGATGTAGCTGTAGATTGCGTTAAAACTGGATTAGGCGGTGCAACTGGGAACAAAGGAGCTGCAGCTATCAGATGTGTATTGTACTCCACTTCCTTCTGTTTTGTTTGCGCCCACTTTGCTGCTGGGCAAAATCAAGTTAATGAGCGTAATGCTGATTACGCGGAGATCACGCGAAAAATTGCCTTCCCTATGGGAAGAACATTAAATACTCATGATTATGTATTTTGGTGTGGTGATTTCAATTATCGTGTCGATATGGATAAAGATGAAATGAAAGAAATGATCAAAAGAGATGAATTCGATCAAATATTGCAGTACGATCAATTAAAGGTAGATATGATATAGATATTTTCAGTTTCAAGTAGACTACGTAAAAATATATTTAACATTTTTTTGTTTCCTTTCATTTGTCTTAGGTGCAACAAGAGCAAGGAAACGTCTTTAAAAATTTTTTGGAGGGACACATTACCTTTCCTCCCACGTATAAGTACGATGTTTTCTCTGATGATTACGATACGAGCGAGAAGTGTCGACAACCCGCATGGACAGACAGAGTGCTGTGGAAACGTCGTAAACAAGTACCTGATATCGGTCAGTCTCAATTTCTCATGAATTATTCCGTTTTATCAAAACAGTTAATCATTACAGATTCTCCTGCAGATTGGAATCCAGGAAGATTGGTTCATTACGGTAGAGTCGAATTGAAACAAAGTGATCATCGACCGGTGATCGCCATTATTGATATAGATATTCATTGCGTCGAACCCGAGAAACGTGAAGAAGTTTTCAAGGAAGTGATACAAGATTTGGGTCCACCCGATGGCACTATAGTGGTGAAAGCTGAAGAAGAGTCGGACGACGTGGACAGCGTATTCGACGACAACTTCATGATGGCGCTCTTACAAGACTTGTCGCATATTGGCGAAGTGATTCTCGTTAGGTTCGTCGGCGAGACGATATGGGTGACGTTCAGAGACGGACAATGCGCTTTATCTGCAGCAAAGAAAGGCATGACTCAAGTATGCGGCCAAACTTTGAAATTATCCCTTAAGTCGCCGGACTGGGTACAATTAATCGAAAAGGAAATAGATCTCTGCAGCAACACCACGATCCCGCAATTCGTCTCAGATTCTCCGAAGAAGAGCCCTGTTGAAAGATTAGAACAATTAGAAATAGGAGAACGGCCATCTCCGAGTAAGGGTAGTCCGAACGGGGTTCCTCCTCCAAGACCTGCTCCACCAGGTCGACCGGCTCCACCTAAGAGTCCAGTGCAAGATCGAAAGCAAGGACCTCGCGCTGGTGTATTCAGCGTATTGCCTAATCAATTCCAAGCACCACCATCCAGAGAAAATGAAGAAACTGAACAAAGTGAAAGATTGTCGCCAGAATCTGCGATTTATGAAGAAATATTGGATGGATCATCTAGTTACCCTATACCAAACCGTCCACCGCCACCATTACCTCGCACGGATTCCATACAGGAATCGTCCAGTATGCCTCCTAGTTCTATACCTCCTCCATTACCGCAGAGGCAAGCTCCTCCTCCGCCTCAGCATCCGCCACCTAGTTTACCTGCGACTGCAAATGCCCCACCACCGATCCCGGCAAGGACAACCGGCGGACCACCCATTCCAGCTAGAAATCCTCATTAAACGGCGGTGTTAATGTCATTCCGATGTGAGTCGAATCATTTTAGGTATCATTATGTAGTTAATTATTTATAAATATTGATAGAAATTGAAAACAGAATAGCTTGCTTCCTCGTGACGTCGTACAACTGTGTAGTTTGTGAACAAAAATGAATCCCAAGTCTATTCTGTAATTAGATTCAGTTTCTGGGCACCATGAATGACGAGGATGTTATATGCTTCCTATCCTGCACTTTCCTACAATGCAAACAAGTTTGTTGAATACCTCAAAAGTTTGATTATTACAAATAGACTATGTGCAGAGTTTATGAGCGTATACAGTTAAAAGGCTTCTTAAGAATGATCGTTGAAAATTAATAAGATAATTCTGTTAACAAAATCTATGATGTTAAAGATGTTATATAAATATAATTTTGTGAAAAATTTTGCGACTAAATATTTAAATTAAAATTAATCTATATCTACCATCATAGTTTTGTCCTACAACTCCTAATAAAAAAAGTTGTTTTCATGATAGATTGATTTATTTACAATCGAGATTAAAAATTGTTGACTATGTTTGTTTCTTGTTACATTTAATCATATTTTTCTAAAAAAGACAGATAATTAACGAAGAAAAAATCGTGTTTTATGTTTATTACTGGCTGTAACAGTGAGAAAAGTGATAAACACAAATGACAGTATTCTTACGAAAAATACTTTCCACATGAGTATATATTTACGTATAAAATATATACACTCGTTGACCAATCATTGTTCTTTTAAGGTAATAGTATAGATAATAGTTTATAATAGTACATGATAAATAGTAGCAAATCGTATAAAAGTATGGAGCCAGTGAACTTTCAATCCCAAACACTATTGGAGAGAACAGAGGCAGAATATTACTATGTGTATTTATTTTGTAGCGCTTCATGTGTTGTATTGTACATATACATATACATATAAAACTTAAAAAAAAACGAAAGATGAACCATACAGGTAAAATGAGATTCTATATATGTTTATACAACGAAGAAAACATGCTTATTTATTTTGCGAGATTCGAGATAATAAGTACTTGTGCGAGTGTTATTATTTCTAGAATTTTCCTCTTCTCTGAATGTGAAATTTGATGGAAAAGTTACATTTAAAAATGAAAACATACAAGAGTTTCAAATTGAGAGATTATTGAAAATATGAATATAAAATGAAGTCTCGTAATTAAGATAATCATGTATCTGGGAAAGATTGTAAATAGAGATGAATTTAGTAAGAAAAACGCCTTGCAATTGATGTACGTTCTCTAAATGTACCAAATACATATTTGATTCTTCATTTTGGAATTTGTTGATAAACTAACTTTATACTTCACAACACAAAGTACAGGATTTAAAAAAATATCACTTATTTAAAATCTTCTTTTATTTATATCAGCGATATAAGATGGTCGCCTAAATTTGTAACTAGGTCTAGTCATTGTCATTTGTTTGGCAAATAGAGCGAGAATGATAGCTCCCTAAACGTTATTCAGTAATAAGTATAAAGTTTTACAAAATTTGTTTCATCAAAAATTTAACTTGTATAAATATATATATTGTAAACAGAGAATTTGTGTTCGTCATTTATACATTTATAATAAGAGGAATGAATGGTTTCGCAAGCACTGATTGAATATGGTTCCACTCGGTATAAACATACTTTTTTTAGTCCATAAATTATATACAAAAAGATATCACTAAATTAATAGCTAACTAGTTTCTGATTAATATACTAAATACAGTTAGCAGAAACCAATTATTTGTTCGTTCATAAACAGTGTCTATTATAAAAAATTTGCGTTTCACATTCTCGGTTGTTTCAATTAAAAATTTGTACATGAAAGAGAGTATGTCTAAAAGTTGAAAATAATACACACTATTCCACGATACGACATTGTGAAAATTGATAGTACGTCAAAGAAGACATTGCATAATTGGTATACATATTAGTATACTTAATACAATTTTGTTCCTAACATTTCTTTTTTCAGTCTCACATGTACTCTTTGTGTGTTCACACAGATTTATACACCTTTGATGATCTACTCCGTAATTCGATAGAGCGTTTGAAAGTTTAACTCAGCAAACCACAGTTACTCAAATTGTTTTTGATTATAACATCAGTTACAGCATCAAATACAAATTGTATGTTGGATGTATCAGTGGCACATGTGAAATGCGTGTAAATCTGTTTCTGATCCTTTCTTTTGTTTAAATTTTCGAATTTCATTTGAATGTAAGACGCACACTCCTCGTACGTATTAGCGCCCTTGTATTCAGGGAAACAAATAGTTAACGGGCTCCTAGTGATCTTCTCTTCGAAAAGATCCTTCTTATTCAAAAATAAAATGATCGACGTCTCGACGAACCACTTACTATTACAAATGGAATCAAACAACTTCATCGACTCTATCATTCTGTTCATTTCTTCATCCTCCGCGAGAACCAGGTCGTAGCCGCTTAACGCGACGCAAAATATTATGGCGGTGACTCCTTCGAAACAGTGTATCCACTTTTTTCTTTCTGATCTTTGACCACCCACGTCGAACATTCTGACAAAGTAGACGAAATTTTTAGCAAATAATAGTAAAAAATTAAGTGAAAAACTTTCAAAAGGAACTTACTTGAAGTGTAAACTCTTAAATGAAAAATGTGTTTCTACTATTCCCGTCGTTTTCACACGTGTTCTGAGTACATCCTGCTGAGTCGGAATGTAATTAGGTTGCGCTATGCGATCTAAAGCATTAAGGTAGTACGCTGCCGAATCATTGAGCTGGTATTCCCTACTACGTGTGAAACAGAGCTGTACACCGGCGTCCTGCCATAATCGTTTCATTAATAATGCCAATTCCCCAGTTAGCTCACCCTCCTCTGCTGCTGAAGCTAGAGTAAAAAATTGGCGTGCTATATCCTATAAACACAATTAGATCTTGCTAGTATTCATAAAAAGGGCACTATGTCATGAGATATAGAACATTTTCATTAAGAAGCTAATATATTTACTGCTTTATTTGGATCTGCAAAGTCAATTCTAAGTTGTCCCATAGCTCTAATTATTGTCATAAGGCTCTGAACTGTGTTACTGCATACTACAGGCTTATATTGTTCGCATTCCTCTTTACTATAGCCAGTTTCGTGGATTATTTTCATCTGTTTCACTATAGTGGATTTCCCAGATTCTCCAGCTCCTTAAAATGCAAGCGTTTACATGTTTAGTAAATAAGATATACTATCTATTCAAGGAGATATAGTTAAGATATGTTCAATATCGCGCAGTGCTATTTAGTTTTCAATTCCTCACATAGTCGCAGGTGATTGAATAAGATCTAACACGTTATCTCGTGATTCACGCGCGTGATGATTCAAGTTTTCGGAAAATCGTCCGCGCTGTACTTACTTCCGCGGTTGCGCAAATCCGAGAATTGATTAAAAACGCGGCCGGTATGAGAAAATCGTTCAAAATAAAATTCGAACATCGAATATGGAAACAAATGACCAAGTAAACGAGGAAACGAAGATATTTCCACAATGTTCGAGTCCGTTCAGGGCGAAGGATCTACTTTTTTCCTAGGAACAGTCGAGACGTCACGCGTCGTGGAAATATCTTCCACAAGGAGCCGGATACATGAACAAAGAAGCGGACGGGCAACAACCGGACTCGGATTCTCTCGCCGGTTGGACGAAAATACGAAGAAGAAAGAAAAGGAGAAGAAATATTACCGAGCAGCAGGAGCTTGACCTCACTGGCGGCCCGCTCGCCATCGGCTCGGAGATCTTTGTCGATCTTTTTCGATCTCTCCGCAGCCTCTTTCTCGCCGGTGGTGCTCACCGCGCAGCCCATCCTCGCCGATACTTCCTTCTATCCGTCGTACAAAGGACGAGCACCATCCACGGCGTCCCTATCCTATCTTGAAACAGTCGGTTATTCTCCGTGCCGCCCCGCTATGACACTTGTTGCACGGACGTGTGGGAACCGCCCGCACGCGGTTCTGCCTCGTACACGCACTGATCAAACAACACAGTCTTGCACGTACGCGTACGTTCCCCTGTCGATGCACTTATTATCGTTCGATACGTACATATGCGCGATCGTATCCGTTTCTCATGAAACACTCGTTTGCCTCCCGTCAAAAAACGATGACAATGGACCAAAACTGCACGAGACTGCGATTGCCTGCGATACCGGCACGATCGCTTTCAGTCGCTTTGCACCTACATACGACCTACAATTCGTATGTGTGCGTCCCTGCGCTTCAATGCGCACTAGTGTGTAGAACACGGGGAAACGGGGTTGGTTGAAATTCCTCGATCGCGATCAACAACCAATCAATGCGGGGATCACGAATCCGGTACAACCAATGAGAAATGCCACGATGATTTGTACTCGTTCGAATTCTGGGCGCCATCTGATGCACGAAAGCCAGACTCGAAAATCGGTTCGTCCGTTCCGGAAATAAGATCGTCTTATAACTTGTTTCATTCGATGACTACATGGGGAGGGTGCATTGGGGTCTGAGGGCCCCGCAACCACATGAATGATGAAAATACATTTTTGCACACGAACATCGAGTATGCAAGCACATATGCATAATAATTCTTAATATATTTATCAATATAATCAAGTCAAACTGACTTTGATAGGATATTTATTTTATTGATTGTATTACATCATATATCGATAAGAGACACGAAAAGTATCTTATTACAAATAAAAATTAGAAAAAATGCTTGTCTAATCTGTATTAAATGATAATCAAGAAAGATCAAATATTGATGATGTAACATAATGTGTATAATTGATACCGTGAAATGAAAATAAAATGTGCAAGATACTCGTCCTCCCAAGATAAAAAATAAAAGAAATACAAAAAGTAAAGTAATTTAATTTCTTAATTAAAAATTCGAGTTATGTGATTTTTATGTAGCATCGATGATGCAGTATAACGACAATCTTCGTCTTTGTATGGAATTGTTTCATTAAATTCTACGCTTACTTTATTTTGCCCTTTCTTACTTTTATTAGAAAACTGCACATTAATAATAATGGAAATTAAATAAAGACAGGGCAGAGCAGAGAAAGATTAAGAGCGAACAAAGGATAGAAGAATCTACGCAAGGTGTACTGCTTTCTTAACTTTTAGTTTACAAAAAATATAAAATCTTACCTTTTGTATTTATTATACAAATAAAAATTATATCTAATTTGTCTTTTTCCTTGCGCGCACGTAGATTGGAATCACTGAAATACACATTTTCAGCTCATTCTATAAATTGCCAAATAATTCAACTTTCAATTCGTGCGATTTAAATCTAATAATACTTCTTATGTGTTTATATCCATTGTACTTACAATTGTGCTTATGAATGTATACATACATTTAGCCGCGATCCACGATCTCACGTCTTTGGCGATTGATTATAACAGATAACAAATCATTAAGAATCCGCGCGTGACTAATCGCTAACCGATCGATCGCTTTAGAGGATCATGAAATCCTTAAGAATTCTAGTAAGTACGGTCTACAGTTTCAAATCTAACAATAAAGTCCAATTAAATGTTTCAACTTGAATTAAAAGTCATTGTTGCCTACATTAGCTTCTCTTTGGTATCATCGGCAGTATCAGTGCTCAGATTTCGTTGAGCGATAGTCTCGATGAAAAATTAAAACAGACGAAAATCGAACTCGTGAAGCTCTATCTTCGACAGGACCCACCAGGTAAAACAAAAACGAACGAACAAATTGTCACTATTGAATATTCTCGGAGGAAAATGAAAATATCTTAAACACACGTAGCTCAAAGAAAAGTGTACGCAAAATGGGATCCGTCAGGAATCGGTCCTTCGTTGCTAATCCTCAACAAACAACGGCCTTTCATCATAAATGCATTCAACAAGATACTCTTGATAATGAAAGATCGGTTTATAATGTATATCGCTGAAGATTCTTCCTCTAATCGTACATCGTCGCAAGAGATAATTCTAAACGTTAATAATGGTCCGATTAAGTTCATCAGGGTACGAAACTGAAAATCTTGTTTGTTTAAAATTCGCATTCGATATCCAATTATTTCGAATAACGTATCACAGAGTATCGTTTGGAGAAACACGCTCTATCTACTCGTTTGTTACGAGATCGGAACGTGCGAAGTGTACACGGGAACGAATAATTTGCAATTAAAACAACGACAGACTATTCAATTCAAAGGATACCCCATGGATGCTAGTTTCTTCATTCGTGCTAATAGACTTTATCTCGTCGTGGCTGTTAACACTGGTCCATACTATGTACCTTCTTTGTAAGTAAAAATCACAGAAGTAAGCAATTTCTACAGTGGAAATGACGATTAAAATTTTAATAAAATTAACAGTTTTGCAACTGAGACGTGTAATTCCTTGTTATTTGTTATTAGAATTTACCACTGGAGAGGAACGTATATGAGTGTAATAGACGAACCGATGACCATCGGGGCGGTGTCGGTCACCACATTTGAATATAAGCAATCAACGATTATAGTTTTCGCGCAATATGGAATCGGTTCCATGGTATATAAATTTACAGAATCGATCCCTTTGCACAAGATACAGCTTCTGTCCACCTTCAATCCGATCGCGGTTTACCAATATAGTCACACAGGCGTTAATTTCATCTTACTGATAAACGAAATTGGACCGAGTAACTTGTTTTGGTGGGACGGTCAGTCTTCTACTTGCTCTGTCGTACTCATTTGTTTAAACATCTTCAGATTTAAAATTAAAATTCGTTTTTAGGACTTGAGTTTCTAAACTGGCAACAAGTGTCAGAAATACGAATGCCTAGTGTAGTGCACATTGCGAACATTGATGACGACACCTTGTTCTTTGTCGGCCACGGTGTAGGCATATTTTATCATTAAACAATGATCAATGAGCGCTTTAATAAATATTAATTAATATCGTAGGATATTTTGCAATTGTACAAATTTGAAAACGCATCGGATTGCGTTCTGATAAACACTATGCGATTACCTAATGGGAAGAGCTTGATCGACGTACAAACTCGAATCAATGAATCCACGATAATTATAGTATTTATCACCATCGACCCGGATCAAATCTATAGCGTGGAAAAATGGGAATTGATTATCGAAGAACTCCCTTCTGGTTAATTATTCTATTAAAAATAATACACTTGAAATTGAACATCGATGGAAAGAATTTAATTTTTTTTTTAGAGCATTCGTCCAAGGAAAACGATATTTTGTTAAAACAATTTGCAGAACTAGTCGAAACACTGCAACAAAGAAAACTCCTTATAGAACAAGCTGAAGCTTCGTGGCCGCATTTATTACCAGCGAATGAAAATTTAACGATATCGGAACCACTGGTCGTACCTAATTTGAAATTGGATTCAGGGATCGTGGAAAATATCGATATCGTCGTAGATGAAGATATAATAGCCCCTTCTGAACTTGAAAAACGTTTGGAGAAACTTATTTCAGAAGTAGATAACGTTTTGAGAACATCAGAGGAACTTTTAATTTCGACTAAAAATAATTCTTTCACTGGCAATGTTAACGTTACTGGTGACGCGTTCATTAAACAACTGGAGATTGATAAGATTTATGTAAATTATTTGAACGATATCGATATTCGTCCCGACAGCTTACTGAATTTAAATAAAACCCAACAACCATTAGCTGCATTGAAGGATAAGGACGTTATTGTGGAGAATCTCAAAGTAAATTCTATTTGTGGCATTCCGTTTAAATGTAAATTTCATGTTTTTAAATACAAAGATATTTTTGATAGTTATATAAAGAATATATCAATAATATGTATCTACATTTTTCCAGATTGGGCTGTAAAAAATGTTACATCAAAGATAGTGATAGATCCAGGAGAGAATAGAATTGAATTTTCTGATAACATTGTGCGCTTTAATACGAACGTATCATTAACAAATTTGAACATAAAAACGTTAAACGGTATAAATATGAACGAACTCTTTAACGACCTGTTCATTATCAATCGAAATCAGAAAATCAAAGGTAGGTCGAGCAAAATGTAATATGATACAAGTATCGAAAGTTGATAAAATTTTTCAGGGAACGTTACCTATGACAGTACATTACACGTAAGTGACCTTACGGTGAATACGTTGAATGGCAAACCGTGGGATAATTATATGAATAAAGTAACCAATCAGACATTTGACGAATTTCTCATAAAGAAGTTCCTAGTAGAAAATTTGCGCGCAGGTTCGGTAAATGATGTTCCAGTTTCAGAAGCGGCACGAATATCCACCGAAAACGTAATAAAAGGTACAGAAGCATGCACGGCTTGTACAAGCATGCATAATTGAAATTCAATCAATCTTCAAGACACTTGTACAATTTAAATACTTGCACTTTGTCGTATGATTGACGCATGCTTGTCAAACTTGAATTTACGTCTGTAAGCAGCTTAATGCGCGAAATGCATAAAATAATTTTGTTTATTTAAAAATATTCTTCACAGGACATGTGAACATTGCGAAGTTACACGTAAAAAATAAATTCGTAGTCGAATCAGACTTAAAACTATCCGACTATCCGTCGCATCAGTTATATTCCAACGTCGTTATACAGGGTAACATGAAAATAGGTACTCTTGATTTAGACAAATACTCAAAAATCTTTGCGAATGGTCAAGAGATAAGCTTGAAGAACGTTCCTGACAAATTCTGGACGAAATCGACTGACCAAGTGATCGATAACGATGTTGTATTCGAAAATAAATTAGTCATTGATCACTTGGAGACAAAATATTTGAATGGATCTCTCGATGAAGAATTTTTGTACACTACCGCGACGATTATACCGGAGAGTTTTAAGGACCTGCACTTCGAGAACGTTCACGTCGACGGTATGTTTTTCATTCCCGGAGGAGAAAACGATAGTTTCTACGATATCGCTCCGGAATCGGTAACCATCCGCGAGAGATTGCATCTAAAACACCTTCACGGAAACCACTTACTCAACAACGTATACAATGGCTTGTTTGTGGCCGATATTTTAAGTGGAAAGCAGCCGTATATCTTTCCGCATCACGCGAGTTTCTCCGCGATTCAAGCTGAGCAATTAAACGTAGACGAATTCAATTTTCTCTTTTTCAACGGCCAGGATAGGGTCAGTTTCTTTGAAAGCGCGAGGAATTGTAGCCAGAGCGATCATAAAAAGAAATTTATGAAAGCTTCACAGTTCGATGTGACAAATCTTCAAGTTGAGAAGCTCAATGATCTCGATATGAAAAAACTTGCATCGCTGAAGGATTTGGAACCGACCGGCCTAAAAAATTTGGTGATCCATGGTAATCTAACAGTGAATGTCGATTTAAAATTAGATCGGATCGACAATCAATCATCGGCGGCTTATTTGGAAAACATGGCTAAAGAAATTACCATATTTAATCACAAAACGATCAACGAACTAATTGTACAGAACGTGACACTACAGTCTTTGAACGGGCGCGAGCCGAATGAACTTTTCGATAGTTTCCTTTCAAAATCGAGAAAGCAAAATATAACTGGAAGATTTTCTTTTTATAACATAATTGCCGATAATGTTCAAACTGCATGTATCAATGGTCAGGACATCTCTAAACTTATGTGGATCGACGAGCCTTTATTTATAAATGGAAACGTTACATTCGAAGATTTATTCGTCGATGGTGATATTATAACGAATACTTTAAATAATCGTGGCATTAACGAGGTGAAACTTCAATTAAAAAATCTGATCTCTTGTTGTATTAGATTGGTGAACAATTAATTAAGTAATTAACAAATTATTTAATAGTTTGAATATATGAGTAACAGATAAATTATTTGAATGAAAATGTTTAATCAGAATTGCATTTCGACGTCTTCTATTCGTCGTCCATCTAAGACCGTATTTCGGCGGATCTATACAATATAATCGTCCAAACAATGTCATGAATTGGAAGCGTCGATTTATTCTTGAAAAGGACATTTTTATATGAGCCAATCTAATAGTTACATTGAAAATAATTCATTTTTATTAATACCGATTATATCTTATCAACACCTCATCTTATTTCAGTTATACGAGAATATGCGTAATGTGTCAGTGTCAGAAATCGCTGATTTAAGAGTGGATGGGAACGTGTTTTGGGACGTACCATCTACGAGTCGCGATTCCTTAACATATTTATTCGAGAACGCAGTAACTAACGCGACAAATCAAACTATTCAAGGAGAAGTAATCTTCCAAAATGATGTATCAGCATCGACGGTATTTGCACAGTGGAAAGGAATTGAAGATATCCGGGATATAATTTCAGATGCGGTGATCGATGACGGCGACGATATCGAAATAGTTGGAGAAAAGATATTTAAAAACGACATTCATATCGATACTCTGGCTGTAATCGATAATATTGATATTCGCACCGTTAACAATATCGATGTCCTCGCATTTAATCAATCCGTAGCAAGGAAAGATCGGAATGAAACAATAAAAGGACATATAACGTTCCTTAACGAAGTCGTTGTTAATCGAATTTTTGTCGACGATCGAGTTCATAATATTCCTTTAAAGGGAGTGGTTTTGGCAACAGATATACTACCTCCGCAAGTAGTTTTCAAAGATCTTGTCATACTGAAAGACGTGTATTTGAAAAACTTGAATGGTATAAATTTCGATGAATTTTTGAAAAATCGTATTACCATCGATGGAGACCACGATATTTTTGCTGATGTGCAATTTAGCAGTCCTGTTGAAATAATGGGTAAATTATGGTACAAATTATGCCTACAAATGTTTAGCCATAAGTATCAATAATTCGTGTTACTGTTCAATCACAGGAAATGCAAATGTTTCGCAAATTAATGGCATCCATTTATCTGATCTGGTCATAAATGGAACGACAGAGACGCAAATAATATCCGGCTCGAAAATCTTTGAAGAAGATACTGTAGTGTACGGCAATATTCATGCACCATTTATTAATAAGGTAAACATATCATCGGAATACGCCAATGGTGTACGAAACGACGAGGACGCAGAAATTTTTGGAGACTTGGTAAGATTCAAGATTATGTACTTTACTTAACACAATATAATATGTATATGTAAGTACATAAATATATAATAAGCGGCTCATTTTAGCTGTTCGAATCGAAAGTCAAAGTTACCGAAAACATAACAGTTTCCAATACAGTGAACAACATAAATTTGCATACGATTCTTCACGATCTGGAAGATGAAATGCATCGAACTCTCAAAGCGATCAAACAGAATGAGACCAAGATCGAGGAAAGCATAGCTCACTCCACACAGATCAAACAAAGTCTTAGAAATGTATTCTCGTACTTGGAACCGGAAGAAGAACTACAAATTCAAGCGCCTAATGTTAAGAAGGTCGATGTCGTCTATTATGAACAGATCACAAAGCTAAACATGTTTGGAGAAGAACCAGGTCCGCTTTGCGGGCTACCTGACAATTGCTCTTGCCCGACTGAGTTCGTAGTCGAGTTGACTGACAATGACTGTTACATACGAAAAATGAATAGCACAAATATAATTCGAAATTATCACGAACTGCATAGTACATTCGGTGTAAATGTGATATCAAATACGGTATCATACAGTCCTCTGTGTAGCCTAAACAATACCGAGGAGGAATTTACTAAAATTTCATGGATGAAGACTGAAACGATCAATACTGGAGATCACGTGGCAAACGTGAATGAAATATCGATGATTCGTGGCTTCATAAACGATGCAAACGTTTTCATAACACATCATGATACTCGTATGTGAAATGTTCTCTAATTCAACGCTTTGAGTCATAGTAGGAGTCATGGATTCCAGCTCTTTTAAGGATGTATTGGCTATACAGTCAATCCCAAAAGTTTATGTACCTTAGAAAAACGCATTTCCTATAATTAAAAAGAAATCAGACGTCGGAAGAATAATGCTAATAATAAATAGCTACGTGCTAAAAAGTATAGAAGGAAATATCCAATTAAGTATCGACGCTGACGAAAATTTTTTTTTTTTCAAAATTGCGAAAAATGCTTCAAATAAAAGTTGTTTTCCTTTGACAATTTTGACAATTGTAATCTAAAGTTTTTTGGGATCGCTGATTACAAATCTGATATTAGAATTGTTTTGGGGGTTTAATTTCATGAATCTGTCCGTAAAAATTTGTGACTCAAACAGTTAATAAGCTTGTTCAATTTACTTCGTTTTAAGTCTTATAATACAAATACGTGTATTTACTTTAGACGCAGCTTTTATAGTACTGGCAATGTACTATGATCCGTTGCTGAGAACGCATAATACAGGATCCTTGATTTATAAAATCGATTTGGAAAAAAATGTTCTGTCTTTGCATCAAAATCTATCAGCGGACGGTGCTTGGGCCGTTGAAGTTTTCGAAATGAACCATCGTGAAATGTATCTCATTCTAGGTTGTTTCGGCGAATCTCAAAAATCCTTTTTGTACAAATTAGATCCTCTCAACTCGTTGGTAAGCTTCGTAAAGTAAAAATACTCTTGAATACAGATAACAATTGTTTTACAGTTCACAGATGTGAGAAGTTTCGGGGGTAAGACGCGCAATGTAAAAAGTCTGCATCAAGAAAACGATCACTTTGTACTATTAGATGATTTTGATACGAACGCCATGAATATTTTTCATTACGATGAAAAGATTGATAATTTTTATGATTACCAAAGCATCTTTCATGATTCACGGATCAATGGAATTGAGTGCTTCTACGCGGATGGTATACACGATATTTTGATATTATGATAAAATAACGATAACGATTAATACTGATACATATTTATTTTTTATTGTAAATGTTAGAGTTTGGTCGAAGCGATTCTTTTGTCATCGTTACAACGGAGGACGATCAGTTTTACATTTATGAATATATGTTTGCAGAAGTAAGTTTCAACAATGTATAAAATGTTTTATAAAATAACGTTTCAGTTAATGATAAATTATGTTTTAAAAATCAGAAATTCCAACTAAGGGTACATCATCGAATGGACGACCTCCAAACAATGGTACCATTCCATCACATGGGGAACCATTATATTATTACGGGCACAAGCGCAAACACTACGGTACTACGAATCGTAAAACAAGGCCCTCATTAAAATCTTTCGATAATTTTAAATCACTAATTTTTTACGACTGTTAATATTCAATATTTATTTGTGCATGCGCAATAATACATTTATATGTATATGTATATTCTTATTTATTATATTATATATGTACATACATACATATACCTTACTCAAATCTGTATTTGCGGAATAAATTGTTAATACAATTACAGCATTTAATACACCATTATGTGATTTATTAATTCGAGGAAGCACTACGTTTAAACATTGTAATTAATTTTATTTAAGCAGCAAAGACTATTCATAGTATCGAAACGAATTGCGCCAGCGCAATTTTGATGGAAGTTAGTTTGTTCCAGCAAAAAGAAATACGATAAATAAGTCAGATGACATAGAAAGAATAGTATCTTACGTATTTTGTAGTAAATAGATACAAGACTAATTTAAATAGTATTCTTCAAGTTTTGTAACAAATTGTGTGTGATACGAAACGTTTAAAGCTTTCGCTTTTTCACAGAGTGGAAGCCATTGAAATATATACACACACTGAAGATTGAAGTTGCTCCATTGATTGTTACTGCGTGACACCACAGTTGAATTTTCAAGGTATATATTCGACAAACTAAATGCTTATTCATTTTTGTTCGCGAGAAAGTTGGGAACATCGTCACCAATCATCACATCGTCAAAATACTTGGGACTGTCAGTTTCAGTATATCGTTTCACTGTACCAACATACATAATAGTTGGACAACTTCTGAACAATTCGTAGTTTACACAAGACCACATGTAATTTGATTTATTTAATTCAATCACGGTGAACAAATGAGCTACTAATCTAAAATGAATCAGATGTGATCGACGATATTGGACGATATTTAAAGCGCCTTCTTTTATCCGGCATGTTTCTTTGGTTATGTTAATTCATCATGAATTGGCGTAACGAGAAAATTTAACGATCCGTTAACACGATAGTACTAATGATGCTATTTCAGCTGATAGTATTGAAACGATTACTTGTGCACATTCTTTTATCAAATCCTGTTATCTCCTCTTAGGAAAATTATGAATAAATGGAAATCAATTTTGAGGTTATGACACGTATCAGAAATTTTTTGTTATTGAATAGTAAAATCTTGACGTCTGTGTCATTATTACTATGTAACGTGTAAATGTTTTATAATTAATATTATTGTGTTAAACAGAACAGTTCCTTTGAGGCAGTGATGGCTGTCAAGGGGCTGGTTGCAGCAATTGTTCAGTTTTTAACTCAACAATTGGAGGAAGGAGATATTACAGATGAGTCAAGAGAGAGTCTCGAAGTAGCAATACAATGTTTAGAGAGTGCTTACAGTGTGCAAGCATCCAATGCACCAGCAAGTTTTAATTTATACGAGATGTACAAATCGGCTATAGAAAATACAAAGACTCAGTTACCTCCAGAAGCTACTCCAGAAGCCAAGGCTGAAGCTGAGAAATTAAAAAATGAAGGAAACGCTTTAATGAAAGCTGAAAAACATCATGAAGCTCTTGCCAATTATACAAAGTACATATATAGTGAATACAATCCTTGCATAAAAAAGGTATGAACATCTTTTGTATAGATAATAATGGAATATTGTTTGTTTAGGGCAATTTTATTAGATGGTCGCAACGCAGTATATTATTGTAACCGTGCTGCAGCATGTAGTAGAATTGGTAATCATCAACAAGCGATTAAAGATTGTCAGACAGCATTATCCATTGATCCTTCATACAGCAAAGCATATGGGAGATTAGGTTTAGCATATTCTAGTTTGAATAAACATAAAGAGGCTAAGGAAGCTTATCAGAAAGCCTTAGAAATGGAACCCGATAATGATAGTTACAAAAACAATTTACAAGTAGCAGAAGAAAAGTTGGCCCAGCCAAACATGAATAATATAGGACTGGGTGGAGGTGGATTGCCAGGCATGGATGTCAGTTCATTACTGTGCAATCCTGCTTTCATGAACATGGCACGCCAAATGTTGTCTAATCCAGATCTGCAAAATTTGGTTGGAAATTTTATGAGCGCGCAAGTAGAACAGGGAGGACATATGGATACTCTTATAGAAGCGTAAGTTATTAATGTTTTTATATACACTGTTACATGGCTGCATATTGTACTTTTATATTTTTCAGTGGTCAACACTTTGCGAGACAATTACAGACTGCCAATCCTGAGCTGATTGAAACTTTAAGAAGGCAAATGGGAGGAAATACCGAAGATCCAGATCCATCGCAAAAAAATTAATATAACTGATTACCATACTTTATAAAGATTCTACAAAAAATGGAAATAATTAAAATTATTTGAGACATATAATATAGTTATGGGACAGTGTCTATGATTTACTAATATATAAGTATACAGATAAAAATTGTAACAGATTAACTTGCATTATTACATCTTGACATGATATTCATATACATGTATTATAGTAACTTTCCTTCATTATTAAGCAAAACATGCCAGATTGTGTTTTGGATGTGTACTGACAATGTTTCATATGCAAACAATGCATAATGAATATCGAAGCATTGTGAATATTTTGTGAACCTAGAACATACGTTGCTTTCTATGTCACATAAGATGATTTTAAATATACTGTATCTTCAACTGGTTTGTACAATATATTTTTTTTGTTCTGAAAGAATTAATGTATGTACAAGGAAAAATTCCTTTTTTCTTAATATATTTTTCAATTTTATTCATAATAATTGAAAAATATTTTATTTTTAAGTTGATTATGAAAACGAAAAAGCTTAAAACAATAAAAAATACTAAATGTCTGTTGTCTGCTCATAAAATCCCTGTATTTTGTACATTAAAAATACTTTCATGTCGAACATAATACACAACTTATT
>NW_017132868.1:62342-65420 GCF_001652005.2 Ceratina calcarata | reverse complement strand
CCCAGACAAGTGATTGATTTAGATAATACAATAAAAAAAGATTTCGACATATACATTCAAATATGTAAAATATACGGAGACAGAGAGAAAAATCTCTCTGATGGAGATACATACGCATCTACATATGTACCTGCTAAATTTAATTTTTCAGCCGTGTATTCATAGCTTCGTTCATACTAGATACGCACATAAATAGTAACATATACAACGTTATATCCATCATGTTTTCATTTCTTTTATGTATAAAATAATGTTTATTCTCCCAAAAAATAAATAAATACGTTATGCACAATAAAAGCCGAAGAATGCCAAGAATTTATTTGATCGCAAACAAAAGTTTATATACACTTTATGAGGTTACAAAATTAGTGCCACAATTCTCATACGTTACATACCACCAGCGGCGCTGTTAGGTGACCTAGGTGACGAAGCTGCGAGCTGTGATGCAGCATTATTTACATATTTTCCAACCCTTTCCGCACCTTTCCGTCATTCATCCACAAATACATCCGAGAAACATGATGCGTGCGCAAAGTCCCTCCACAGTCCATGGGTTCGTGACGTGCGCGGTGGCGCACGATTCGCCGGTTTCAGAGTATCATACAGGAACGTATTCAATTAGACTAAACTCAGCTTCTTTTTCTTTCAAAGGAAAATCATAATAAATCATCACTGCACTATTCATATTTAAATTTATAATTTATAATTTGTTGTTTCAATCATCTGATTGCCAGTTGTAAAATGATGTGCTGTACATTCGTCATCATTATAACACGATAGCGCGGAAAGAAATCCGCTCTTCGATGCATCCGATATTTCTAAACAATGACATTTCTTTAATTATGAAAGAATATTAGTTATCGACCTATTGTAACATTGTTTCACGAATTTTTTGTTTCTAACAGCATTCAATTATCACTGATACGTGAAACAGATGATACAAAGTACGTACAATTTGATGGGAAATGATATTGGAAATTGGTGGACTTTCCGTGAAGATTGTAGGCGGCGGGGGTTTCTCGAAAAATCGACACGATCCTGAGGATAATGCTTCCCCCCTCCTCGCTACTCGATTGCCGCACACTCAACAGATTGAGGTGTGGCCATCGAAGGCAGCCATCTTCTTGACTTTCTGTCGTTTAACATTTCAGGTAAATACGTAATTATTTTCTTAAGTAATACTGGTTGGAGTGGTGCGAGAGTGTGTTGTGCTGTGTGTCCGGGTGGTTAAAGCGTGCCGCATAATCGATTTTGTTAACGGCTCAAAATGGGAACTCTGTGTGTCAAGAAGGGAAAAAACCTCTCCTCCTCTCTCGTGAATATAGAGTGAGGGCCGAGGGAGTGCCATGCGTTACAAATCCACAGTATTTTCATACGACAACCGTTTAGCTCAACGTGGATGAGTTCGATCGTTGATTTTGGGGTCGAAAACTTTGCATCAGTTTCGAAGCAGGAACCGGGCTTTAGTTCAATATGTAAATCGTCTCCCAGGCTCTAGACCTCTGCGTCGCTATCCTGTCGCACCCTCAGCGCCCCCATCCTCCCCTCTTGGTCCCGTCACCCCTCACCCCGTTACGCGGCAATGCACTTCCGGCTGTGCGAAATTCGGCAAAAAGCTCCTGCCCGGATTCCTGTTTGAAGAGTCGACTAAAAGAAATCTGTGTCACGGGTTCGTCTTGACGTTACTCTTCGTTGTACGTTGTTTATCCCGTTGGTACCAACGTATAGGATCGACGATAAACAAAAGTTTGGTACGTTTTCCGTTTCGGTGGAAATTCACGTTTCCACAGATTCCGAAGTATGTAGATATTCCTTTTTATTTTACGTCTCGTTTTGTTATCCTCCAGATGATTTCATCGGAGTTTCCGCTCGCTAATAAAAATATCAAGCTACTATACACGTTAATCTTCGTAACAATTGACCTCTATATGGTTTAGATATTGTACCCATAAGATTAAACTATTTCTAACGTTTTAACTTAACGCAAATTGTAAAAAGTTGTTTATTTGTTTAAATAGTTTTGTCTGTGATGTATGGATATTAAGGTAAAACAACATTACATATTTGTAGGATCGTCATATTTTTAGACACAGTAAAACATGCAAAGTATGAAAGTTTATCAAAATTTTGTTGCCTTAACATTAACATGTAACCATTTCTTACTTCATTGACACACAGTCTTCTATTAATTTGCATTGCTTTCATGTATTAGATCATATTTTGATGCTAAAAGCCTTTGCTTCTATGTAAAATCCTATTAAAAGTGCTTTCAACTTCTTTTATACAGAACAATAACTAGTCAGAAAGAATATGTTAGGAATAAATTGGTGTTTTGCTTTTTGATCTATACAAAAGATTCTGAGCTAGAAGTAGCCTTTGTGTATTAATAACAGCAATTATGCGTAAAATATTTTAAGGTAACAAGTATTACAGCATATATATATATATATATATAATTTAAATATTCAATATGAATACTACATACGTTAAAAAATCTGAATATATACATATGTTTATCTTCTTTCCACGCAATTGTTTTTGGGTAAACATGAAATAACTGAAATTTTGTCAAGTATCTGTGTGCAATGTGAATGTATTGCATATTTTATTTCGTTTATGCCTTTCATACATAATTCTTTGTGTGTACACATTCGTTTTAATAGTGCATGTTTAATACAAAGAAATATTAACCTTATGTGTTTCTGCATGTTATTTCGAAACATCGTTGTAAAGCATAAGGTATTGTCTTCTATATATATAGGAATCTTGGTAACGAGCAATTGAGTAACGTGCACAGTAAATCTCTTTTTACATGCTTCCTTATGATTGTTAAGGCTCTACCTTATGCACTTCGATTCAGGAATCTTTGATCTAAATGTGTACACGAGGTCATTACGATAACATTATGATAACATTAAATTCATATATTTAGTCTTTGGCATTCTTGCAAGGCATTAATAGTATATATATTTTCACACATATATCGGCAGGAAAGAGTTATGAATCAGAATTTGCAGACATTATTCAGTGATTTACGAATTGTATTGCTTTTACAAGTATTTAAGTATATAATTGTAA
>NW_017132868.1:0-58257 GCF_001652005.2 Ceratina calcarata | reverse complement strand
CGTATATATATTACTTATATGATATCTGTGTGGTACATGCAATTATCTTGCAAGCCTCTTATCCATTCTAACATATAAAATGTCCACTTAAAGCAGAGACGCTGAAAGAAAGACTAAAAACATGGGATGCAATACGGGCCGATGCCTCGGTCCAGACGATACGGGGTACCCTGGATCAGGTACGACCCAATTAATATCCATTAAATCTTCAGCCCTCGTAGGTTGCTTTCCGAATAGTACACTAAAGTAGACACGAGATCTAGAGACAAAGGAATTTATCCAGTATACGATAGATAGCTGGCAGTAATGAAACTAGAGGCAATCTTTAGCATTTATAAATGTAAACAGAGGGCTGTAGGGAGTGTATGCTATATTATATTTGTAATGCTAGTACCAATTTAGAACTCTGTCAAAAAAGAAAAAGAAAACGAATACAATACTTGCAGAAGACAAATCTTATACCCTACGAGGTTTGAACTTGAGACATTATTCACAGCATTGTCAGAAAATCGATCTAATTGACCAGTTTAAAAAAAAGATTACCCTGATTTCTTCCTAACTCTATCCTGAAGAATGCTTTCTCTCAGTCTTTTTTCATTGTTTCTTTTCTGTATCTTTACATTATAGCACTTGAATCTATCAATCTATTCATTTAAAAAATTGCTTTCTAGTTATTTATGCTTTAATAAGGGTGCAGGAAAAGCAGTTTCTGTTAATATCATTATCAGTTATTTCTTTTCGAAGTTCCTCGTGTTTTCTACTAATTTGTAATTATGTGTATTATCTGCTCTCACTCTCCGCATGCCCTTAGTCAAACTAATTTTAGGTGGCGTTTCCTAGGAAGTGTCATATATATGTCAGTTAATTTACATTCAAATATGTAGCATCTAAGGCACTCCTTTTATCTACAATGTATGAACATGCACTTAGAGATTCTGTGCTCTAGCGTTTATACTTTATAAGCTTCTCATATATATGAATATGTATATATATATTTGTATTATATATACATACATTAAAAATATATTTATGTACGTGGAATAAAAGCACTGAAGGTTGTATGTTTCTGTTACTGTACTTCGATATACATATGTATAACGTTGCTCATTTGTTGATGAAAGAGTGAATAATTATTGTCAAAATTAAATATATTCGGCTTAATGCAAATACTATGTCACAAAATTGTAGCGTTACTTGTACATGGGTAAGTTATCAAAAAAATGTTGAAACATTGAAACATATGTTTGACAAAATCAGGACATCGAGAAGATTTACAAATCGTGTAAATAAAAATCCGTTACTAATGAGAAATGGATGTATGTCTCTTGCTTTTGCATTAATGGATCTATCTTGAAGATCAAAATTACATGCATAAAGTTGTAATTTTTTATGGTATGGAATGTATTGAAGTAATAGTAACTGAGTTTTGTATTCATTTATATTCTAGAATTCATGGCAGCCATTAGGAAGAAATTGGTTATCGTGGGTGATGGTGCATGTGGTAAAACATGCTTACTCATAGTCTTCAGCAAAGATCAGTTTCCTGAAGTGTATGTACCCACCGTGTTTGAGAACTATGTTGCGGATATTGAAGTCGATGGAAAACAGGTAAGAACTCGAAGAAAAAGTGATCTCGACGTGCTTATTATTTTTCAGCCTTTTCTAGATAAGCATATTAAGAGAACAAAAATTCTGTGTACAATAGGTGGAGCTGGCTCTATGGGACACAGCTGGGCAAGAAGATTACGATAGGTTGCGTCCGTTGTCGTACCCCGACACAGACGTAATCTTAATGTGCTTCTCCATTGACAGTCCCGATTCCTTGGAGAACATTCCCGAGAAATGGACACCGGAGGTGAAGCACTTTTGCCCGAACGTGCCCATCATACTTGTTGGAAACAAAAAAGACTTACGCAATGATCCTAATACCATCAAGGAGCTCAGCAAAATGAAACAGGAACCAGTTAAGCCAGAGGAAGGCAGGGCCATGGCTGAGAAAATCAATGCATTCGCTTATCTTGAATGTTCTGCTAAAAGTAAGGAGGGTATTAGGGAAGTATTTGAAACGGCCACTCGAGCAGCGCTACAAGTAAGTACTGTTCGTTACAGGTAACGTAAAAGTAAAATTTAAACCGAATAGACGTTATTATAAAAGTTATGTGAGTTCGTAGGTAAAAAAGAAGAAGAAAGGAAGATGTTGGCTCCTATAATGGTTGCATTGTCGTCGAAGAGAAGACTAATGGAATTGCTAACTGCAATGAATCTAGTGCCGGAGGTCCCCAACGGAAACTATAATATATATTATAACAAAAATGCAACAACAGCAACAATTTATCTTTCATTATTTTACACAATAAAACAAATATATAAAAAAATGAAAAATAACTACAAAATGCGCTTGCAATACAAAAGAAGAACTATGTCGTCAATGAAACCGGAGACTTGAAACTATTGACTAAATTTCATTACAAGTATATGTGCTATAATAATGAGAAACCATGATGTATATTGTAATGACTACTTGATTGTATCTTTTAATGGCAATGAATTGTGCTTCGAGTTTAAAAGATTAAACAATTACATAAAACATAACAACTATTTACATTTACAGTACATAATTATCTAATATCATTGTAGCAATTATTACTATTATTATTAGTATCTCATTACTATTATATGCCTTCTACATTTCTGTTTTTAATCGTAGTGGCTGTTTATTTTTGATAATAAAGAAAACAAGTGAAAAGAAGGAAGAAGAGTTGTGGGAATTAGTAAAAAAATATGAAGAGACAGAGAGAGAGAGAGAGAGAGAGAGTAAGGAAGGAAGGAAAAAGGAGAGTAGAAACGTAGTGTGCGCTATGCAAACTCATAGAAAGCAATGTAAGAATTTAAAACAAAATGTTAAGAATTCCAAATGTTGCGTCGCTATTTTATTGAATCATTGCATTATCTCTATATTTCTTAAACAAACAAAAAAGTAACAAACGTTATATTATATTATAAAATTGCGTAAGTAGACCAGCGGATCACTTTGATCTTTAAGATATCAAATAGGCTAAATGTATTATTATAATTATAATTATTATTTTTATTATATTATTGTAATACGATGATACTAACATTATGGATTGTAAGAGCGGCTATATTATATTTATGTATTTCGACATTTTCGACAACACATGCCTTGTATTCAAACAAAAGCACACGTACGATGTCCTGGTTCGCATTAAAATGCGCAGTAAACTGCGTGATATAATCTGTTCTTTCAAATTATCCGGTATAATGTAATCAAAGAACGTTCCGGTAATTTAATCGAACAAATTTCACACAACACGATCTTCGTAATGATATTATGTGATTTTTACATTTGCTTTCCAACAAAATGTTTACTGAAACACGTTCTTCATCAAAAATATTTGATCAATTTACGAGTTTCAAGTTACCTTTGTAAATTGTCTGTTGAAGTCATCCTCCTGTTTTTCCTCCCTTTTATTTTATTTTTTTTTATTTGTACACATACTATTCTAAACTTTTTAATCTTACACGTCTTCTATTAAAATCTAATCTATAAGGTTAATAAGGTAGTTGTTTTTTGCAAGAACTATTGAATTAACGACTGCAATGCAGTCTTGGCCATTGATTTAATGAATGACTGTGGAATTGTGTTCAACAAACTTTTTTTAATAATTAGCAGTACTACTGTTGAATTACGCTTTTAACCAGAACTCCGTAAGGTTGCAGTCAAATTTTGCAACGGTCAAGAAAAGTTTTACTTCTAAAGAATATAAGTAAATACACGTATAAGCCAATTTTGTATTATCAAAAAAAGCTAACAACTGTTGATCAATTTACTATTATTATTAGTATCTCATTACTATTATATGCCTTCTACATTTCTGTTTTTAATCGTAGTGGCTGTTTATTTTTGATAATAAAGAAAACAAGTGAAAAGAAGGAAGAAGAGTTGTGGGAATTAGTAAAAAAATATGAAGAGACAGAGAGAGAGAGAGAGAGAGAGAGTAAGGAAGGAAGGAAAAAGGAGAGTAGAAACGTAGTGTGCGCTATGCAAACTCATAGAAAGCAATGTAAGAATTTAAAACAAAATGTTAAGAATTCCAAATGTTGCGTCGCTATTTTATTGAATCATTGCATTATCTCTATATTTCTTAAACAAACAAAAAAGTAACAAACGTTATATTATATTATAAAATTGCGTAAGTAGACCAGCGGATCACTTTGATCTTTAAGATATCAAATAGGCTAAATGTATTATTATAATTATAATTATTATTTTTATTATATTATTGTAATACGATGATACTAACATTATGGATTGTAAGAGCGGCTATATTATATTTATGTATTTCGACATTTTCGACAACACATGCCTTGTATTCAAACAAAAGCACACGTACGATGTCCTGGTTCGCATTAAAATGCGCAGTAAACTGCGTGATATAATCTGTTCTTTCAAATTATCCGGTATAATGTAATCAAAGAACGTTCCGGTAATTTAATCGAACAAATTTCACACAACACGATCTTCGTAATGATATTATGTGATTTTTACATTTGCTTTCCAACAAAATGTTTACTGAAACACGTTCTTCATCAAAAATATTTGATCAATTTACGAGTTTCAAGTTACCTTTGTAAATTGTCTGTTGAAGTCATCCTCCTGTTTTTCCTCCCTTTTATTTTATTTTTTTTTATTTGTACACATACTATTCTAAACTTTTTAATCTTACACGTCTTCTATTAAAATCTAATCTATAAGGTTAATAAGGTAGTTGTTTTTTGCAAGAACTATTGAATTAACGACTGCAATGCAGTCTTGGCCATTGATTTAATGAATGACTGTGGAATTGTGTTCAACAAACTTTTTTTAATAATTAGCAGTACTACTGTTGAATTACGCTTTTAACCAGAACTCCGTAAGGTTGCAGTCAAATTTTGCAACGGTCAAGAAAAGTTTTACTTCTAAAGAATATAAGTAAATACACGTATAAGCCAATTTTGTATTATCAAAAAAAGCTAACAACTGTTGATCAATTGTTCGAAGCACAAAGATAAATTGATAATATCGATGCATAGTATCAAATCTTTTATAGTATCGAAATAAAATACGTTGATTAAGAAATAAAAATGTTTAAAAAATCATCTTTGCAAATCAAAATCCGTTGCAAAGTTTGCAAGTATTCTTTTATAATTTCTGAAAGATATACTGTTAATTACGAATACTGTATCATCAGTTAATCCTTTGTGGACTCTTTCTCCAAATGCTGCAGTAAGAGCGATCATATTTTCACAGATGAAATAAATTAGTAAGAAGTTTGTATACACGCTATGGAAGTTTTTATAAGGGTTCTCTATGCATCGCAAGAAAATATGATGCAATCAATTTTTTCTTAAAAATTGTTTATCGTCTTGATCCTTGTCAGAATAGATTAGCTTTCGAAATAATCCGCTTTAGCGGGAGAAGAAAACGAAAAGAATAAACAATATAGTCAACCCTTTTTTTACGAAAACAATTACATATATATACTTACATACCGTTAAGTGCACAAAATTTGGAGATAAGATTAAAGGACATAAAATATTTAGCTTCTACTCTAACGAGGGTCGAAATGGTGATAAAATTCATACACTTCATAGCATCTATTAAATTTATAGTCGTTTACCTATAAAGATGAAGTAAGTAAACGATAAAAAGAAACGTTTTGTTATATGTACCAGATGTATGTACATGTTTGGTCCATATAGGATTAAAAATTGTACATAAAGCTACTATTGTTCTTGGAATAGACGAGGTGTTACACCCTTCACGAGTGTCTTATGATTTTCTTTACATCAGCATTTCATTTGTCTTTTTCGTATTTATTTATTTAGTAGAGTACGAAATAGCAATAAAGAGAGAACGAATTGCTTAGTTTCGTTTTCTCACGATATTTACGAGCAATATGAACACATTAAAAATGTATGGTAAACGTATCACATCACTTCAATTTGTTCGAGCATAAAGAAAGAGCATGTGCTTGTTGTACTTACGTATGAAATGAAAAAGAAAAATAGTTTTACGAAGTGTAACTCGTCGTGTAACTACAAATATGAGATACATACTTCCAAGAACAAAAACTTAATGTAATACCTTTTTAGCATAACAGAAGTGGAAAGTGAACATTTTTTTACGAGTAAGAGACGATGAAATGGAGAGTAAGTTTTTTTTTAATTCTAACAGATAAATCTATAATTATTTAGCTTTAACATATGATAAAAATATTTACTCCATGATTGATATAAAAAAATTGTAATTAACAATAAAAGTATTTGTCGATGCTTATAGATGATTTCTACTATAAAATGGATCTACCTGCTCCAAATACGTTGTCTAAAACTTAAAAGGGCTCTCTGAAATTAGAGTGGAAATTTGTCGCTAATTCATCAAATAATACGTCGATTATTTAAATGAATCCTTCACTTTGTATTGAACATAATTCACTTCTATTAGGCATATTTTTATTTTGGAATTCTTATAAATGACATTGTTTTCGAATGAGAATAATATTAACTATTTTTTTTTTATAAAACAGTTTATTTTTGACAGAAATAAAAGGATTGTGTATTAATTTGAATCTAATATACAGTCGGATATGAAAAATGGAATGAAAAATCGAATCTTAGATATAATTTCTTAAATCTGAAAAACATTGATAAATCTAAGTCAGTTCTTGATAGTTTTACATGATATACAGCATTATAAAGATACATAATACATATGGACAACCCTATCCTAATTATATTTCACTTCGTTTTTTCAAATATCCTGGAAAATAAATGCAGCTCGTGTTTTACTGAATATCTTCGATTTATCTTCCGTTTAAACCCGCCTCTGGTACTACAAAAATTTAATAGCCTTTTACACTTTTAAACATTTTTATGAACAATTGTGACACTGGTAAGTCGCACAAGGAAGATGTCACTGTCTGTTCAGTTGCTGAGAAATATATAAAAAATGTATCAGACAACTTCATATTTTGTTAGGAAAAAATTTATAATTCATCATTCTTCGGCTTCATAGGTTTGCCCTTGCGATCGAATCCCTTAAGCTCATTGGTTGCATGCTTGGCGATATACTTGATGAAGTCGTCAAGCTCTCTACCACCCTCGTATTTGATTGGGCTATCTTTTGAGTCCTTAGACGCCCAGAAAAGTGTTGGGAAACCATTGACTTCGTACGGTGTAGGGACATCATTAGCGGTGGCATCAAATTTAACGATTGCCACGTCCTCGTTTGCGAGTTTCTCACCCAATTCGTCAAAAACGGGTGCTAACTTCTTACAATGACCACACCACGGAGCGTAGAATTCAATTAGAGTATCTTTGCCATTATTAGTAACAATTTCGTCGAAGTTTCGGGCTACAGCGACTTTAACATTTCCACTGTTATCTTCGGGAATTGGTTCAGATTTCAGATACGGTTCTAAAGCACCGGCTTCAAAATCCTTTAAGAACGCTTCAAACGTGTCCATCGAAAATTCGTCCTTCATGACGAATTTCTGGTTTTTGACGTTTCTCGCTAAAATAACGGGCTTATCACCTTTGATTATTTTTATTTTGGAATTCTTATAAATGACATTGTTTTCGAATGAGAATAATATTAACTATTTTTTTTTTATAAAACAGTTTATTTTTGACAGAAATAAAAGGATTGTGTATTAATTTGAATCTAATATACAGTCGGATATGAAAAATGGAATGAAAAATCGAATCTTAGATATAATTTCTTAAATCTGAAAAACATTGATAAATCTAAGTCAGTTCTTGATAGTTTTACATGATATACAGCATTATAAAGATACATAATACATATGGACAACCCTATCCTAATTATATTTCACTTCGTTTTTTCAAATATCCTGGAAAATAAATGCAGCTCGTGTTTTACTGAATATCTTCGATTTATCTTCCGTTTAAACCCGCCTCTGGTACTACAAAAATTTAATAGCCTTTTACACTTTTAAACATTTTTATGAACAATTGTGACACTGGTAAGTCGCACAAGGAAGATGTCACTGTCTGTTCAGTTGCTGAGAAATATATAAAAAATGTATCAGACAACTTCATATTTTGTTAGGAAAAAATTTATAATTCATCATTCTTCGGCTTCATAGGTTTGCCCTTGCGATCGAATCCCTTAAGCTCATTGGTTGCATGCTTGGCGATATACTTGATGAAGTCGTCAAGCTCTCTACCACCCTCGTATTTGATTGGGCTATCTTTTGAGTCCTTAGACGCCCAGAAAAGTGTTGGGAAACCATTGACTTCGTACGGTGTAGGGACATCATTAGCGGTGGCATCAAATTTAACGATTGCCACGTCCTCGTTTGCGAGTTTCTCACCCAATTCGTCAAAAACGGGTGCTAACTTCTTACAATGACCACACCACGGAGCGTAGAATTCAATTAGAGTATCTTTGCCATTATTAGTAACAATTTCGTCGAAGTTTCGGGCTACAGCGACTTTAACATTTCCACTGTTATCTTCGGGAATTGGTTCAGATTTCAGATACGGTTCTAAAGCACCGGCTTCAAAATCCTTTAAGAACGCTTCAAACGTGTCCATCGAAAATTCGTCCTTCATGACGAATTTCTGGTTTTTGACGTTTCTCGCTAAAATAACGGGCTTATCACCTTTGACGAAGTCAATTCCGAAATCGTTCAATTCGTGTTGGAAGTCATCCTTGGAAGAGATGGCAAAGTGCAATTTGGGGAAATCTTTAGCGACTTTGATGATCCTGTTGCGCCAATAATTCGTACCTTTAGCATTCTTCACATAATCTACAGCGTAGTATGCAACTACCAGTGGATTCTTGAACTCTCCTGCGTTATCGCGCGTACGAATACCCGCAATTCCAAAGCTGAAATACATTTAATTTAAATTAAAAAATATTCGTGGTTGAATTATCACTGAAATAAATGCTCTTAAAACTTACTAATTTTTGGCAATGAATTCTTGAATGTCACCCATAGATTCATCATATTGGATAGTGTTTGGTTCAAATTTGTTTTGCAGTACTTTCGGTCTGTACAAAACAATAGTATTCCTAGGAAATAAGAAAGATGAATTTTATTCTGTCTTCAGTTATTGGTATTTAGTTATAATTCGTAAAAATATTAATAAAATTACTTGTAGCCCTCCTTTTTCATGAGAGACTCAGATGTCGTGTGAGCGAATCTGACCTTTTCTTTCATCTTATTAGCAACAGTATGGAAAGTTTTTGCTAAAGATGAATCTGACTTCTCAAAGAAGCCCACAACACTTATCTCATCGGAATTCAAGAATGATTTCAAACAACTTTCCCCAGTTAGTTCCTTAGATGCTGGACCGACTTGTGCCTGAAATATTTTAAGCATAATTATATGTGGTTCTTAAATAACAATCTCAAGTTATCAAACTTCTAAATACCTTCATATATTTTGCAATACCAGCAGCTTCTCTAGGTCCATTGTAATCACTGACAAAATCACTTTTAGCAAAGATTTTCAAAGTTGGATAACCGCTGACTGAATATTTGTTGCAAGTTTCCTTCCCACTCTCTGTACAGTCCACTTTTGCAAGAGTAATTGGTGGATCATTGCCCAACAGCATTTCAGCTGCTTTTGCATATTCTGGTTTCAATCGTTTGCAATGACCGCACCTAAAATAGCAGTTATTTCCAATAATGTACTATTCGCATGAACGAAAACGTGAATGATCTAAGAATTCAGAATATTCTTGAAAGGTTACACAAGAAAAACGATTAAAGGAAAAACAGTTTTCTTTAAATGGAAAAAACTACTGTTACTTCAAAAAGACACGTTTTTACTTGTAGTAACGTGTCACTAGCCTACTTGCCGGTATGTGGAACCGTCAAAGTCGAAGCTATCATTACGATATCTAACTTCGATTACGATTCACGGCAACTGAAGTATGTTCGGCGAAGTGATAAATAGAAAATATGTTTGTAGTTTTACAAAAACCTATAATTAAGCAAATAAAGTTCTTACCATGGTGCGTAAAACATAACAAGCGTGTTCTCGAGCCGATCCAATTCACTGCTGAACGTTCCATCGGTAAGCTCTAAGACGTCCTTTTCTTCAGCGGAAACGATCGCAAAGATCAAAAACAATAAGGCAAAGTACTTAGGCAGCATCGTGAATCACGGTGCTATTCAATCCTAAATTAAAATCCTTCTTCTTTGACTCAAATGACACTAACTTCCTCGTTACTCACTGCTGCTTATCGAAGACGTGGCTTTCGCAAGAAGTTAGCCAGGATAACCGCGCAGCGCTGTCGTTTTCTGATTGGTCGTTCCCTCACGATGTGTACGTAATATATATTTCTACATGCAGTATGCATGTATATACACATGCGCGTGCACGCATACATGCATAATCATAACGAACGGTTAAATTCGGAGACTATTTGGTCGACGTGTTGGTGGAAAAAAGAGAGGACTTCAAAGAGAAGTTTTAATTTTAACGGTATTCTTTCAAAAACGGTATTCTTTCTTCTGTCGCGTCTTCTTTTGTTCTAGTGGTTCTAATAAAGGATTTTGATGTTTCATCGAGTGAATGTGGTCGCTTATCAGGTTTTTACCGCGTTTTTGTAGTCTCTTTGAATGTAGAAGAATCTCAGTGAAATCGTCTAAAAGTCGAAATTATCGTTGATCGCGCGGGATTTTTTAAATCATTATGTGATTCAATATAAACAAATATGTATTTATGCATCTCATATATGAGTTTATAATTGCGCATCTCTTTCAAGCAAGATGTAGATATTAATAGAAAGCATGTATGAAAAATTTAATGTTATGATGTAGCATTTATAAGTTTTCAATTAATAATGTAGAGATATTTATTATCACAGCGTCAATATAAACCACAATAGAGTGTGGTTTTAAAAACAATTTTATTGTTGTACTTCAATCGTGTTCATTTGTAAGGATAGCCGCCAGGTATTATCAACAGTTTCGGATAGGAATAATTAGTATCTAAACATAAGTAGATAGCATGAATATTGAATATTCTGATCTTGACTTATTCAAGGAGCAGTGAGTTATAATACAGATCCAATCAAGAATGGCGATTAGTTGTTCATTCGTGCCTAACGTAGACATGAGTTTGCAGAAAGAAAGAAACGGTAATGTAATCAAAACCGGAATCATTAAATATACTACGGACATTGGTAGCACGATTATGTCAGTCGCAAAAACATCGTGTGTGCTATCAATTGTTCGATTGCGACCAACGATTAAAACCGCTTGGATTTTGGCTATTTTTTTTATCCTATTTAGAAACTAACAAATTATTGTTGAAAGCTGTCTTCTATTAGTATGGTGAGTACTTGAAACATATTGTATCCGTGAATCTTAAGTGCCCGCGTGAATATAAGAAATACAATTTTATTCGCATATTTTATTCTAAATTTCACTCTAATAAATATATAAATAATCTATTATATTGCTTTACTGAATTCGACCTTCGTATTTTTCGTATTTCAGTTACCCTTGTTAATTGAATTGGATTGTACAATTACGTGTACGCGATTCATATTTTATTTGGATAGCAGCTTGAACGTTTCTTTGCATGTCCGATTGCTTAATTAATTAACATACATACAGTATTGACGCAATGACAATCGTCACGCTCGATATGAATTAACGGCGATATTTGATAATCATAATTAATTCGATTGCAATCTTCGTTAAACTAATTAAAATATATTGCCCAGTTTTTAATTTATATTATTGTTAACTTTAAGTGAGTGGATATATTTACTATGTAAATAGTTGAACTTTTTAACAATCTTCCCACACAGTTGTGATAATATTATCGCAAGTATGTTATTATCATAGAATACAACAATGTGAGGAAGTTTATTACTTAGATAGTGACTTCAAGGATGTATGCAAAATCATGTTATGTAAATTTAATTATTCGTGCACGTGCTTCACGTTCTCCAATAATAAAATAAAGCAATAAGTATCATTGCAATAAATAGTAAAATCCACCAATCCATTTTTTGTAAAATTATATGATTGATCAATGAACTTAGTACTAATCGATGTTAAATATACAAACTTATTTCATTCTGATTTCGCAGAATGTCCCTTATATAACTAATATATCTTTGTTGATTGAATTATTGAATGATTGAAACTATATTGTTGATTGTACTTCAATTGATTGTATCTCTTGAGATCAAGTGATTCATCAATAAAAAGTATCATGTAGAATCTATATTGAATCCCTATCCTCGTGAATAATCAACGAGATTGCTTTTGTAATCAATGATTTGCTTCTACGGTTGCGCATGACTAGGATTTTTCGAAGGCTATAAGGAAAGTGCGCTCGCGTACGTACTATACATACAAAAAACCGCCGGCTTCACCTCTCGAATTGAACCGACTTTTTTAATAAGCGCACTTCGCGGAGCTGATGCGCTCAGTTGCGAACTACCTGTCACCGAGTGAAGTCGATAACGCTATACGGAGCCAGAATCGTCCTTAGACAGTGTGACACATTTTATAGAATTGATATCATTGGCTATCGACAACATTGATCCGTGCTTCAACTTGATAGCTAATCAAATATAATCTATTTTACATCTTTCAGTTCGCCCGTCAGTGTGCCTATTACATTAACACGAAACACTTGTCTAGCGTTGTAACAGGTAAGATATTGTCAATTCCCTTAAATGCCATGTCATCGTGATCAATCGTATCACTTTCTCTTTTACTGGCCAGTTTGCTTTCTACGCCGTTGACCTCGATTTCGTTCCACAGATGGAATTAGAGCAGCTTATTCCTGTCGTTATCATTTAAAAAGAAATACTTGTTACATAACTATGTTAAATATGTCAATCATATTCTCGCTTTATTAAGAATAATATTTACGTTCCTATTTTATATGAATAATTAATTGTGTGTTTCAGGGAATATAAAAAATATGCCTTGCCCATTCTTGACACGTTTATCTGCGAATTACATTCGCAATTACGGATCTTCTGTGATCATGAAGTATCGCCAGCTCTGCCCAGTAATGTCTCAACTTTTTAGTACTCAGGCAGAGTCTGAGGAGGTACAGGAAATTGAAAAAACTATAAACACTCAATGTCCATTCCTTGCTAAAGAGCAGAATGCTGTAAAAGTGGCAAATCCTATAGTAGAGGAAGACATAATTAATGTGTCATCTGTGGAGTCAAAGGGAACTTCAAGTTTTCCATACGAGGAATTTTTCCATGAACAAATCATGAGAAAGAAGAAAGATCATTCCTACAGAGTCTTTAAGAAAGTGAATCGGTTAGCAGAGAGCTTTCCAAGTGCTATGGAGTATTCCTGGGGTGAGAAACCGATCACTGTATGGTGTTCTAATGATTACTTGGGAATGTCACGGCATCCAGCAGTAACAGGTTCTGTTAGAGAGGCATTAGATAAGTTTGGAGCGGGAGCTGGTGGAACAAGGAACATATCTGGAAATTCCGTGGGACATGTGATGCTGGAGAAAAGGCTTGCTTCCTTGCATCAAAAAGAGGCTGGTCTTCTATTCACTTCCTGTTTTGTTGCCAATGATTCCACCCTATACACTTTAGCAAAACTTCTACCTGGCTGTCATATTTTTTCTGATGCTGGGAATCACGCTTCCATGATTCATGGTATAAGAAACAGTGGAGTGCCGAAGCATATCTTCAGGCACAATGATATACAACATTTGGAAGAGTTGCTCTCCAAAGCAGACAAGAAAATTCCAAAAATCGTGGCATTTGAAACAGTACATTCAATGACTGGAGACATATGTCCCTTAGAAGAATTATGCGATGTTGCACATAAGTATGGTGCTCTGACATTCATTGACGAGGTTCACGCTGTTGGATTATATGGATATTCAGGTGCTGGTATCGGTGAAAGGGACTGGGTGCTCCATAAAATGGATATTATATCTGGAACTCTAGGGAAAGCATTTGGAAATGTTGGTGGCTACATTGTTGGCACTTCGAAATTGATAGACATGGTAAGAAGTTACGCGGTGGGTTTTATTTTCACGACCTCGTTACCGCCGACTGTCCTTTATGGTGCTTTAACATCTGTTGAAATTCTGGCTTCGGACGAAGGAAGAGCGTTAAGAGCTGCACATCAGAATAATGTAGCTTACATGAAATCAATTTTAAATGTCGCGGGTCTTCCGTTAGAACCGTCACCTTCGCACATAATTCCAATAAAAGTGAGTTTTCTCCTCTGGATATTTTGAATATCAGTACTTATTCTTAAATGCTTTTCAGATCGGAGATGCATTGCTGTGTAGTCAAGTGGCTGATTCATTGATAAAAGAAAAGGGACATTATGTTCAAGCGATCAATTATCCGACTGTTCCAAAAGGGGAAGAGAAATTAAGGCTGGCCCCAACACCGAAGCATACTCGGGTCATGATGGATCAGTTTGTGAAGGACACTTTAGATGTCTTTCATCAGTTAAACATACCGACTATCAAGCATAAATTGGAAAACATGCCTCGTCCAATTCGAGTTCATTGATTAACGTAAAATATAAATAAAGAGTTATTGATACTCTGAATGTAATTATTCGTGAATACAAATCTATTTTATGATTCTATCTATACTGTTGAACAAGCATCCAACAATGGTGGTTGAAGATTAATTAAATTAAATTTAATTATTTTAGAGCTTTAAAATAAAGCGTTATTAAAAATATTTAATAGTGTTTAATTATTGACCACCGCTGATCTTTCCCAATATATACAATATTTGATAATACAAGATTTGATTCACCAATGAGCAGAGTCCTGCAAATTCATTTGAACATTTACCATAAGATGAGGGTAATGTAGTTTCGTACTTATTGTAATCACCGAGCAGATATCTCCTTGATGTTATAATCGAACATAGCGAAGTGAATTAAGGATGTATTGGCTATACCGTCAGTCCCAAAAGTTTATGCACTTTAGAAACTCATTTTTTAAAAAGAAATCAGACGTCGGAAGAACATTGCTAATAATAAACAACAAAAAAAAATTTTCGATTTTTCCGAGATTTTTCCTTCAATTTCTTCCAAATTTTCGTTTTTGGCCAATAACTCCCAAACGGATGGACTTAGAGGCAAATTTATAGAACCATTTTGTAGAGGACGATGAGATCTACAATTTCCATGTAAAAATTTTTCGCTAACGTCAATAGTTAACGTTAAAGTGATATGTTTGAAGCAATTTGAAGGAGAAGGGTCTCTCCCGTACTACGAAAAAAGACACTATGTAGATAAACTACATTTCTCTCCTTTTATGGGTTTGTCTACAATTTCGACATATGTGCAAGTACGGAAGCTGCCTCCAGTAGTACATGCTCTAACATACGGTCGACGCCACGGCGGTGTTTTTGCATGGGTGATATGGGTCAACGACCTACATTCGCGACGATTTGTCCGCCTCTAACTTCCGACTCATCCACTAAGAACGATCGTAAATTATACATCCCTTATCTCACGAAGATATTCATAGTCAGACGCTCGCATCTTCTATTTATTTCTTCTCTCAACTTAGCTCAAATGCTTTCGCCGAAAAAGACTCAAAAGAATAGGTTTATGCAGGATCTGCACAATTGATTTCTTCTCATCTTGTCCCTTGAACGTCACTCCGTTATAACATTATTTTAATGTAAATCAGGCAGAGAAAAATAATAACAAGAGTTTTCTGGATAATATCACTTTATAAGATTAATCGAATTCAACGATACTAGCTGAATAGTATCGTCGCTCGAAGGATTTATGAACAGTTCGCAATTATGACATATCCAAATTTTTGTTTCAATTCTCTTACTGTTAAAGTTAATCTTGTAAATAAAAAAGGACCCATAACGCAGGGAGAAATAAGAAACGGGTTGACAGAGAGTTTGGTGTGAATGGGGCGGTAGTCATCGGTCGGTGGATAGTTCGAGCCCAAAGAGGCGGTGGGGTTCGTGGAGGAGACGAGTCGGAGGAGGTCCACGTGGATCAATACCGAAGAGGGTTGGAACTGGTGGAATTGCTTCCGACGTCCGCGGGCAGCAGTATGCTCGCGCCGCGGATACGCGCTGCATGTTCGCTCGAGCCCTCCTCCGTGTAGTGAGCTATATCGCATAAGGGTTCAACGACTACTCGCATACATACGTTCGAGCCATTTTTTCTTCCGATTCTTCTTCCAATCGGCCGACGATTCGCTGTTCAACCAGAACCTCTTAGACCGGTCCCAACAAATAATGACGCCCTGCTGCAACCCGGAGAGAAGTTTGGAGGTCTCGCGCGTTAAACTTTCTCGATGTTTGACCCTTATCTCTCCTAATCGGTTCGCGGTCTGACACCTGTCAGGATACTCGATCTTAGAGTGACTGGAACTTCTTCTTTTTCGTCCTGATAATCTCAGCTCGAGTTCCTCTGGACGAAAACTTTAATTCCTTTTCAAAGTTAAGAGGTTCTATATAAAAGATGAAACGCTTATTAAGCCGCAGTCTTACTTGACGAATATCCAGCTCGTCAGCCATTCAGGACCGTTAAAAAGGGTTGATCTTTTTTAGTAAAATGATTGAAGAACTGAACATTCGCCAAGTATCGCACTTACCTTTAAAATACTTTAGTGAGATAAGAGAAATCGTTCTCTTCAGAATTAAACACGTATTTATTTTCTCATCTAATCTTACTGACTACTGCTCAAACATATGACGTCTAATAAAAATAAATAATCAAATGATAATCTGAAAATGATCTCATTTTGATATAATCGAATCTCGTTTGTTAAAGGTAGAATAAATTAAGCTCGATTATAAACAAGAACGGCTGGTGAAGTATCGCGAACGAAGGGCGAGGCAGCCGATTATTTTACATCTCGATCGGAAGTGATTGGAAGAGTGTATTAGCAAAGCAGGTGGTGGGGTTAGACAAATTTTTTTATCGCTTTCCCCTTCCCATTTTTTATTGTTTATCACCTGATTAGCGTATGATAAATTCATTTGCGGGCGACCTCATCGCATTATCGTCTCCATAGCAGTTTCGTCCTCTGATTCTAGCTTGCGACATTGTATCTGTGCAGAACATGAAATGACTTCCTAATCGCGAGTATCGGTGGTTTCCGGTGATTAAGTGATCGAGATCTCGAGTCTTGTTTCAATCGGGTGTGATGCGGGTTGTCTGATAGAACGCGACAGCGTCGACGACAAAAATCTCCCGGTCAAAGGACGTTCGAGTCTTATAGTGAATTAGAGGGTGAGTATCTTTCCTTCCCTAAAACTTTAACACTGATGATAAACATATATGTATCTGAGAATGCAAATGGTACAGGGAATCAATGTTAGGTCGGCTTATGATATTTTCATTTATCACACAATATTTAATTATCGGTAATCGAAAATGTAAAAAAATATTGTCTTAAGTTTATGTCGTAAAAAATAGTCCTTCGTATGACAAACCCAAAGTATCGTCATCTCCAGTTTTTTAAACATGTGATTGATATCACTTGCATTTTGTATTCTGACATATACATTCATTATTATCATTTCAATTACAATAACTGACAAAAAAAAGTTTAAGTGTCACACTTTTATAGAGTGCGTCAAGAACAGTTGTCATCCAGAATTATTTCATACTCACTGGTCTCAGTAAAATGTCTAAAAAAGAGTTTTGTTCTGTCGAAATATAGATGTAATATATATTGAATTTATAAAAATATTTATTCATAAATAAAAGAAATATTTAATAAGTTATTTATTGACGTATCGTTCATGTCGCATATCATTATATAACATTCATTTTAATCTTATTCTTTTCATTTCTTAAGAAATACGATATGGAATAATAGCAATAAACAAATGTCAAGACGATAATCGAAATCAGCAGACTACATTTTAAACTTTCGTTCGGTATCCCGTTAATTACTTGTGAAAAAGGCTTTCTGACCATCTATCAGGTATAATTGAATTTTAATTGCACTTTTACGATTTTAGAAATTAAAATATGATACACATCAATGAAACCATGCTAGATAAGTAATAATAATAATAATAATAATAATAAATATACTCCGTGGAGTATCTTTTCGTCGAAGCATTTACATACGTATTATATTATGTACCACTTAGTAGCGATTAATGTTCTCATCCAGTCTGTTATCAATCTATGAGCCTAATCCACTGATAGCAATAAAGAAAGCTATTCTATCAAGCTATGCTGCCAATTAACGTAACGTCGTGTCGTTTATAAAAGAATTAGACGTTGATTAACGCTAAATAGCCGATATAGGCATAAAAGGATAATAATTGAATACGGTTTAAGGCATTGGAAGCCTGTCCAGTGTCAAATAGACATAGTTAACTTGTGTATGTACACATTATATCAAATAGATCTAATTTGTAACTCTTCAAACATGCTCACTGTGAAATGAAAAATTAAATTTGCTATTTCCGTTTATTCTTTATTCATTTGTACTAGTGTTAAAGGAAAGGAAATGTAATACGCTATGTAGTGCTAGAGGAAAGGAAATGTAATAATGTCTGCTAATAATAGTTTTGACCGATTATGATATTAAATGTTTGACAAAAAGAGATTCACTGAATAAAATCAATTTGGGAGCATTTACTGATAACAGCACTTCTAATATTTTTTAGTTTATATGCCAATCGATGAAATTGTTCCTATTACCTGATACAGTGAGCGCAATTTGTATAAACCCTTTGAAAGTTATTGACTTTTCCGCCGATTTGAAAATGAAAGCGATTCTTGCTTTCATCGAGGAGGAAAACTTGAACTGCAAATAAAAAAGCGATGAATACAATAAAATGTAACTATAAACGTGTTTTTTTAAGAAACCACAAGAAGAATCGATGCTAATGGCATAGTACAGATATTTACATGCGTTTATAGACATTTCGCTTACTGTAAATACACAATATCTACTTCAAAAATTATTATTCCTTTAAAATAATTGTTAAACATTTATATTCGCACTTGTCGAATTTCTCTGATTACGTTACTAATTTTGCGAATGCAAGTTGGTTATTAGTTAAAGCGCATTTTTATTTAATAATGACGACAAGAGGTCGTGTTCTTCTGCGGAGCGTTAGCTATCTTATTTTTGCCGATGATTATCAACGTTCCCGATAATGAGTAAGAGACTAAGCAATTCGCGTGCGCGCAGTCGACGTTTTTCCCCACCTTGTGTTTTTCCTTACCTTCTTTACTTGCCATACGTCTCACCAATCGTGAGACGAGCGCGGTGTGGCGCGACGCAACACGGCACGACGTCGGCTACTTAGTGCTTGATGCAAATAATCACCTGTCCGATCGCACACGCGAATAATCCCGGTCGGAATCGGCGTTTACTGGTTGGCTCTGGTTTCGGCCAGTTTTCACACGATTCTTTGATATTTGTAGATCGGAATGAGGTCTCGCAACGGCTAACGTTAGCTTTCTGCGACCACAGAAGAATGTTGTTGACCCAGACCTAAACTGCTTACCTCTCGTTGTGCGAAAGCAAGTAACTTACAACAAAGCTGTATTGGTGAATGTGAAACAATCGTTATGCAAATGATTATAATAATTGCAGGTTGAAATTAACTATTAGTTCATCTTGATCGTTTTAACTACGTTTCGTGATAAAGAGATACTTCGAGCAAGCAACGTGTTTCGCGGCTTTTTCGATGAAACAAGAATTGTAAGCTGCGAGGATCGGTTGTTTGAGGAAGGGTTAGCAAAGAGCTGCAAAGAGCACGTAAACATAAAATCGTCAATATCAATTCTTCAGCGCAAACGTTTGCGAATGAAATCAACGATTGATTGTGTCTATTTACACAATACGCGTGCCGATTCTTACAGGACCGATTCTGGTCCCGAAATACCTAGATCCTCGAAATCTTTCGTTCGTCAGAGAAGCACGCATTTGCGTTTATCCAATTTATTATACATTCTTAAAATACGCTTTTTATTTAGATTGTGCGTTATCTGTATTATCTTTATATACCTTCATAAAACACATATTTTTTCGTTTTAATATATCTACACTAGGGAGGTACGCTCAATGATTGAATTAACGTAACATTTGTATCTTTCCTTATCGTAAAATATAAGATAAAACCAATTGGTATACGTAAAGAAGAGCATTCTTTCAAAAAGTGGAGTATGTTATTAACTTCTTTTCTTGTACGTTATCGGAAAACAAATGTAATACTCTCTTCAGATAAAAAAGTACGTTTAAGTAAAGTAACTTTTACCTCCATCAAACGATGATGAAACGAAAAGAAACGAGGGAAACATTCGAAGAAAGAAGAATAAATACGTTCTCTCAGGAAGGGTCTGGAAATCACTCCAGTAAGACGATCGGAAGATTCATAAGTCGATTTCCAAAAGTTTTCTTGTCGACAACTTCGGAAAGCACCGCCTGTGAAAAGAAGTTTCTCGCGAGAAAGGGAAAGCTTTCTTAAAGACAGATTCAGATATGCTATTTTTCGTTTCGTATATGTGAGAGATTACATATCTAGGTAGAGTTGTCAGGCAAAAATGTAATTATATTGCTTATAGTACATTTGCACACGCGAATAATCCCGGTCGGAATCGGCGTTTACTGGTTGGCTCTGGTTTCGGCCAGTTTTCACACGATTCTTTGATATTTGTAGATCGGAATGAGGTCTCGCAACGGCTAACGTTAGCTTTCTGCGACCACAGAAGAATGTTGTTGACCCAGACCTAAACTGCTTACCTCTCGTTGTGCGAAAGCAAGTAACTTACAACAAAGCTGTATTGGTGAATGTGAAACAATCGTTATGCAAATGATTATAATAATTGCAGGTTGAAATTAACTATTAGTTCATCTTGATCGTTTTAACTACGTTTCGTGATAAAGAGATACTTCGAGCAAGCAACGTGTTTCGCGGCTTTTTCGATGAAACAAGAATTGTAAGCTGCGAGGATCGGTTGTTTGAGGAAGGGTTAGCAAAGAGCTGCAAAGAGCACGTAAACATAAAATCGTCAATATCAATTCTTCAGCGCAAACGTTTGCGAATGAAATCAACGATTGATTGTGTCTATTTACACAATACGCGTGCCGATTCTTACAGGACCGATTCTGGTCCCGAAATACCTAGATCCTCGAAATCTTTCGTTCGTCAGAGAAGCACGCATTTGCGTTTATCCAATTTATTATACATTCTTAAAATACGCTTTTTATTTAGATTGTGCGTTATCTGTATTATCTTTATATACCTTCATAAAACACATATTTTTTCGTTTTAATATATCTACACTAGGGAGGTACGCTCAATGATTGAATTAACGTAACATTTGTATCTTTCCTTATCGTAAAATATAAGATAAAACCAATTGGTATACGTAAAGAAGAGCATTCTTTCAAAAAGTGGAGTATGTTATTAACTTCTTTTCTTGTACGTTATCGGAAAACAAATGTAATACTCTCTTCAGATAAAAAAGTACGTTTAAGTAAAGTAACTTTTACCTCCATCAAACGATGATGAAACGAAAAGAAACGAGGGAAACATTCGAAGAAAGAAGAATAAATACGTTCTCTCAGGAAGGGTCTGGAAATCACTCCAGTAAGACGATCGGAAGATTCATAAGTCGATTTCCAAAAGTTTTCTTGTCGACAACTTCGGAAAGCACCGCCTGTGAAAAGAAGTTTCTCGCGAGAAAGGGAAAGCTTTCTTAAAGACAGATTCAGATATGCTATTTTTCGTTTCGTATATGTGAGAGATTACATATCTAGGTAGAGTTGTCAGGCAAAAATGTAATTATATTGCTTATAGTACATTTCCGTTCATAAAGACACACGCTGTTTATTGCCTATGAGAAAGTCTAATAAACGTTCCTAATTAGTAATCATTGGAGATTACTGCAGTTGACAGACTACAGTAAATTATTAAATGAGTGGTATAACAAACCATAGAATAAGTCATAAATTTTAATAAAATTGCATTTCATATAAAAATTACAACCAATTTTCATGGATCAATTGCAATGAGAAATGATAACTCTTTAACCTTATCAATTTTAATGTTATAATTTAGGAACGGGGGTGTTCATATTTTGTTACTTGACGAGGTGCGCGTGGACAGACGCCTTGACCGTTCATAGAAGAGGCCTTCGAGTACGGGTACACTGTGCACGAAGTATAAACATGCTGCGTGTCGTGTCAGCCGTGCGTAGTAAACAGTCGATCGGTGATCATCGCGCTGCTTAGACCTCCCGCTTGTATAAGTGCGTGTATACCGTGTCGTGTAGTACAGAGTACGTTACCTGTAAGTCTCAAGAGTGGTCCCACCGGGCTGCGCCGCGTTGGGTGCTATCACATCAACAGCGTGTTGTGAGACAATCACGCCCACGCCTACATATTTATTTACATTACTGCTGGGACTGTGGGCTACTACACTATCGAAATCCGTGCATGGATGCTGCGATATATGCTATGAAGAATGTCTGACTAATCACAGCCGAGACTACTCAAGCCCACGAAGAAATTCAGCGTTGGCATGAACTTCGGTTTTTACAAGTACGATTTCTCTCTTACCAAAAATGGAGATGCAGATCTTTCTTGGAAAAATTGATTTTAACTGGAGTCAACAGTGAGTCACTCGATACTGCTGACTGCTATTACCTTAAAGCGCATTTTTCGCGTATAAATGTACCTGGGTTTCATGAAAGCAATCTTACGATCTCTCGTAATGAGAAATAGCTTATGAATTGATTTCAATGAAACATGATATAACATTATGACACATCAGAGTTCATGTTAAACTAGTGATTAGAATAGAAAAGTGTTAGCGTCGCGTCGCGTCGTTTAAGGACTGTAGACTTCAGACTATGAATTGGGAAACGCGTAAAGTAAGTACGTAAGTCGTAGCATGATGCAAATTTCAACGACCCTGAGGGTCATCTCGTGACCACGTATCTTTCGCACCGATTTATCGCCAACTTACGATGCGATATAATGAAACCGACCGCGAGATGCCTTATCTTCTCGTTGTGTGTGTGTATGTAGACGTGCTTGCCTAGAATGACCAGGAAGCGAATGAGCAATCCACGTGTAGGCGATAACAGACCGCATATTTTTCGTTGATTCTCGATAAAAGTAACGACAGAGACGATTATAGTCTGTACGGTGCACTTCAACCTCACCGTTATCGCAATATAAGGGAACTATTGTCAATATTTGCTGAAGGCCGATTTTAGGTGCATCGTTTATCTTTATCGTTTGTATATCATATACGTATTATTACTAACTATGCTAGATTCCGTCGTTGCTGAACGGAAGCTTATCGTTAACTTACGAAGTCGTTCGATATCAATATTTCGTAACGATTTTTTGTTTGTTTTACTGGATACGATACGTGAAATTCACTGCCTGCTGCTTAACGACATTACCTATTGCGGTGAAATTTTAGACACCGTCCTTTATCTTTCAGTTCACTTTTATCATTGCCCATTTGCGACGATTCGTCTTAATGTCTTCGATTTCGTCATACATTTTTTGTCAGACGCACAAATTATCTACAACGTGAAAACGTTATACACTTAAAATTGATTTAATAACGTTTGGCATGACAAATAAAGGAGAGTCTCACGCGAGCGTATTTTATCGTAATGTGGCACGGTTTTACGAGCGAGAAATATATCAATAAAAAAAGGAAGGCAAACAATATGCAGACGAGAATTAACGTTTCCAATGCCGGTGTGTATGGTAGATAGAATCAAAAAAGCGAGACCTCCAGACTTGAGATTGACGTGTCAACATGCCTGACTTTTATGCGAAATCAGAATTTATATAATCTCAGCCTAGAAACGATGCAGGTTTCACCTTTCGTATGTTGTTCTGCATTTTATTTTAAGAATTCACTAATTTACATTTTTCGAAATGTGGACACTTATCTGTGGCAATTCTGTATACAATGCACGTGTCAAATCCTTTCAACGGCAGAACTATTGCTCACGCTACTCAATTATTTCTGAATTTCCAAGTTTAAAATACGCAAACCAGTCAAATGCTGTGTGTACTACCAATAGTCTTGAAAATTTTACGCAACGCGGCATGTTGCGAAATTTTTCTCGTGCGCCCGCCAACACGCGTGAATAACGTTATGGCTTTTTCATACAACGTTTTCCGCTCCCGAAATTATTCATCGTCACTACGTACATACATTTTTATATTTCACAGGAGAAGGTCATTTCCGACATCATCAAACCGACACTTTTTCCGCGCGGAGAAATCTGTTTCTCCCATCACTAAAAAATCGCTTTCGAAGTTTTCCGCACTCGACTCCAGCAGGTGTCTGACCAGTATTTTTCATCCTTGCTTACGCACAAAAGTTCGAGTCCACTGAGCGTCATCCAGCTTTTACACGCTATTATATTGCATTTTTTATTACGGTACTGGTTGCCCGGGCGGAATATGAGAGCGGAAAACGTAGTGTGAAAAGGCCATTAGAGTGCGCTTTTCCGCGACCCGTCGATGTCATCCTATATGATCTGTCTCATGTGTAACAGTTTGAAAAAAGAGATTCCTAGTTTTTCTCACCGTGCATGTAGCTTTAAAGAATTCGTTCTTGACCTAATTCATATTTATATATGTTTGGCTATCATGTTCTTGCAAAAATGAGTTAAACTCGGTACTAAATTTGTAAACTCTATGGCAAACGACAATTTCAAATTCTATCTAAAAATTATTATAATGGCATTTGTATATGGCAATGTCAAAATTTTTTATAAAATAAACTGGTCGAACGTTTATGAAAAACATAAATAATGGTAAAAGTAGAAAACATAAGTCATTTCGAGATTGCAGTACCAATAAAAGAGAGACCAGCAATTACCTCAAGATTTTTAAGGAGTGGAGATTCTTAACACATTTTGTTGTACAATCTACACGAAATTGAATAAGTTATTATAGCAAATGATAGAAATACGTTACATAACAAGATTTGAATCAAATTTGTTACATAATAGTGATTTATTATACAGCAGGGTAAGATTTGTAGCAAAAGCAATTAATTAAAAAAATTGTAAGGTACCTGAGGCCTACTCTAATTATCTCCTGCAGAAATACACAAATTTGTTTTCAGGGATACGTTAAAATTATTAGATATGTTATAATTATAGAACAAAGCGCACTGTAATTTATGTATGCATGTATACCCAAGAGCTGTGTGTTTAATACTTTTATTATTTCATAATGCCAGAGAAGAAAGATAAAATATGGAAATGTGTAATAGTGAAATATATGGGATTAAAAGTACGTGAACTAATTAGTAAAAGAGAACATTTTGATCTGCAGTCTGATTCCTTCAATTTCCTGCTCCAGCAATTGACGGCATTGTTGGCAGGAGTTGGCAGAGTATCGGCATTCTCGTTAGAAATCCTTGTCGCGTAGCTCACAAATCGAGCGGTGCATCCGCACCGTTAGACGCTCCTTCAGTAACAAGCCTTTATCTCAATCATTATACTTTTACGTTTCAATTAGTCGCACCGGTCGCGTTGTCCACAATACGTAGTACACACGCTACGCGACTCGCGAGCCTCACAGATGATACTCGTTGTTAGAATTCTAGAAAAAAGTACATGTCTCACAAGGACTTTTTGATTTACTGTTGTCGCTGGTCGCTTGTTAGTACACTTCATTGAATCTATTCATAATTATCGTTAATTTCCGTAAGAAGTCTATACTTTCGGTATTCGATAGGTAAGTAGGTGTTCTATTTTTAAGTTCTTATCGCATCATGTAGTAACTGGTTTTGATTCTCCCTACGAAGATTCTCGAGCGAAAAGGGGGATTTTAAAAGCAACGCTGATAAACAGTCAACCGCGGAAGCGTGCGCGCTAATCCGCGTCGAGAATTTTATCATCGACGGACACCCGGTGACCTCCAACAATTAAACAATTATCTTGTCTGTCCCCTCGTTTATTATACCACTCTCCCTTTGTCGACGCGGCGTGGTGACGGCGACGGGGGACGAGGTGGCCCGGTTCTATTATGTAAAACTACGTACAAGCGCATTACATAGGTAGGTAGGACGCAGCAGAAGATAATCATAGCGCGGTAATTATCCACTTGGCGGCTGGCTAATCTTCCGACATGTTCGACGTTTGTCACGATCTTGACATTCCTGTAATCAGCCTCGATTAGACAGTCTACCCTCTTCGGACGTACAGGCTTCCGTTACGCTTACATTGTAACCGAACTCCGTTTGAGAATCATTAATCTTGTTTACCGAACTATTTCACGCTCGGGAGAAATTACTTCTATGCGAACAAAATCAGAGAAGATTAGAGGAAGACATATGACGCATGTAGCCCACAAAAGTACATAAAAGAGTTAATCGAGAAGAATATAAATGCGAGACAATAGAGCAATCTGTATAATTGAATTACGTATTTTAAAATACGATTAGAAAAATGTAAAGGAATAGTCAATTTTTAGTTGGCAATAGAGTATTATTTATCACACATCTAATATACAAAAGATAGGAAGAAATTTATTACATTATATTAAACACTTATTACACCGCGCATTAGAAGAAAAAGATGCGCGACGTCAAACGAGAAAGGATTAACTGTGATTAATTCGCAACGTGACAGTGTCTGATTGAGATGTACTGGTATTTCGTAGAAACACAGTCCAAAGGGTTACTAGCATCGCCGATAGGTATGTAATTATGTAACGAACAGAAAAAAACAGATGTAAATTGTTAATTACATATTACCATAATGTGACTAGTTTGCAGTAGACAATACGTGTTCATACCATAAAATCGCGATACTTATAATCGTTTTGCCGTGTAGCACTCATAACAATTTATACATATGACGTGATAACTTTGTTTCTATTCGTAAAACTTCATTGTAACATGATGTGGCTAGTTCGCTCTCATTGCATAATTATACATGCGATAACATACTTTTGCTCGATAATTAGTGAAAAAGCGATAAACAATTACTAGTTACGTAGCATTCATAAATGTTATCTGGTCACACGCTGCGATGCCATTCTCCATGATTAATCTCGACGAGTTCCCCGCTGACAAGAATGACAGTACATGTGCTCGCAGTTTTATTCTTTTGACCCAATGTTCTTTCGCGAATGAAATTCGAACGAAACAGCTTTTTCGATCACGAACAAGTAATTTCTTTTGACTTCCAGCGAACTGTTAACTCTTTCGAATAGCTACTAGGTTGATACGTATGGAACGTCGTCTTTTATTTCTGAACTTGTCCCACCAAAATGATGGTATCATGTTTAAATTAACTATTAGTCAGTATCAATCATAATGAATAATATATACAGTAAAGATATTAAAAATTCATTGTTATCCTACGCAATAATTAAAAATGATTAATTCAAGCATATTTGAAAATCTGTTTCTAAAATTGATTAAAATTTGAAAAATATTAGAGTAACTAAATACCAATTTAATACGGAAATCGTTTGAATTTAATATCTAATATTTTACAGAAATTATATAATATTCGATTAAATAAACGACATTGGATACATGCCAACTTAGTATTAAACGCAGTCATTATCTGTCGTTACCGTGTCGTTAGCTCTCGGCACTGCGCAGAGCTTTTTACAAGTCAGTCTGCCGAAAGTGCTTTTGACGAATCTTTATTACGCCAGACACATTTATACTGTCCGTACCTACGTATCTACTACAAAACAAATCTGCTTTGGCTGTGACACAATAATCAGCTGGTGTCTGCGATCGCACGTGTTAACTGATTACGATTACTGCTTATTTACCTATATTATTACGCACATGTATCGTATTGCGTGTCGCAGCTGGCACTTCGTGTTACGTGAAATTTGTTTCAATTATTACTTATGTTATAATTTAATGGGGATGAGGCACCTTTTCACACTCGAAAATAAATGTTTCCTTTTATACGTCGCCGGATGTAGCGAATTTTCACCTACGTCCATTGTCCCGTGAAAATGACTGTTCGTCGTGGTACAAACCATAGAAGAAGCTGGACCCTCGATCGTGCTCATCGCATTCACGTTCTCCAATGTTTGTGAGGGTTAAATACAATTAAAATAGAATTTGTGTAATTGAGATCGTCGAGAATAATATGCAACGGTGAGTTTCATCATTTTCAATAATTTCGAAATTGTTGGCAAGCAAATGTCTGTTCGTGTGTTTCATGGAACGGATAGTATATTAATATGCATACATAAGTGTATGATCATCATCAAGTGTATGAACAAGATGTTAAAAATAAAATTGATACATCTAAACACGGAACGAAATATAAGAAACATTCGATGTTCGTTGAACTTGTTTTATTACGTAAAGCGTTCCCTTTTTCGTCACCCTCGATTCTTATATTAAATAAATCATTCTTCGCCATGTACTTTTTTATTCAGAATGATAAACCGAATTAATTAATGAATTGAAAATTGTATGATTCCATTTAAGTAAAACAATTTAAGCAAAACAATGAAACCTTATCCACCTACACAAAATTATATCATTTCATATCTCCCACGAAATTCAATTTCTACACGTGTCTTATACAATGCGTAGTAACGAATATAATACACACAAGGACAGGTGTATATGTTTTATCCATTAAAACTGAACATCTTTTACAAGATTCGATAAGAGAGACATTCAGAAGATGAAACTAACTGATAATTAGGGACTTTCTGCATTTTTGAGATAATCCAATCTGCAGAATATAAAAACAGCGTTTAACGATATAGCTTGGTGCTTATTGAAATGCTTAAATGACAAAAGGAACTTGTGCTTACGATCTACTCTATACATACTTTTAACTGATACTATAATTGTTTAATTTTGCATAAAAATCCGCGGTCTACTGGCCATCGTTCGTGAACGATACGTGAAACATTGAGGAGGCACGTACAAACTCAGCGGCACGGACAAAGTACTCTTAAGCGCGTCTCGTCGAGGAAGTTTAATTCATTATAAAATCGCGTGTGCGGTCGGGAAGCGGACGTACCATCCGCGAATTATTCCACGAGATTCCACGCGACCGTTTTTCTCTCATAATCCAGCGTCGTCGCGCGTCTTGTCGCTGCTGCTGAAACAAATGCGAATTCGGGGGAACGAATTTACACGTTATCGGTCAGTTTCGCGGCGAATCCGCTGCGCCGCCGGTACCGTACATCTATATATACGAGCGTCACGAGTACAACTGCCTTAGTCGCTATCGCGTTCTCGCACTAATAACTAGTTTCAAAAATATACCTCCAAAACGGAGTCCGCTGCACACTGGCGGGTTAACGTGTTTCATCCCCATTTTCTGATACCACCAAATGTGAATAAATTCGCCTTAATCGGTTGCGTGATTCAGAAATATTCCTCGAATGACAGTGATTTTTAGAAATCATTGATAATTAAACCTGAACGAATCTTTGACAATTTTTTTCTATGTAACAATTTACTTTAATAAACAATAGTAACTGTTTAAGCAAAAAATGAACGTAGCAAAAGTATATGACTAGTTTACTTAATAGTATACAACTGAATTATTAATCGAGACGATAATTTCTATCTTTTAACTACTACTGTATACTACTGGGCCATGTTTCACGCGTGTTCGAATGATGAATTTTTTTTTTAGACCGTGGATGCAGCCGGGTGGAGGCGGCGTGACCCACGCAGGTGGGACAGGTGACGACGAGGCTCCGACAGATCCCGGTGCTCGGATCACTCATCAATCTTACACCGAAAAAGATTTCGAAGGTACACACCTCTTCTTTCGTTTTCTCATCAGCGTTTGTTACATGAGTTTTCTCGCGCTTTCACGAATCAGCTCTGGGTCAGCCGGATTGGGCTTCCGTGTTTGCACATAGAGCTAGAGAGCTTACGGTGCTTCGAAAATCATTAGACTTTCGCTCGGCAACGTGCAATTGAATTGAACCCTAGTCTCGAGGTCACCTGTCCCAGGCACAGCGCGATCTTGACCCGTCGACATTACACGGCCCACCGAATCGATTCGGATTAATGAGAAAATTAGCGCCGAATGCTATATTTAAATAGTAGCGTAAGTCGGGCCACTGATATTTTATTGACAATTATAAAAACCGTCTATTATCACAGAAAACGATAATATATGTATTGTAATTTTTATATCATCTGAATATTTGAAGATTTTTACTTGGATGTTTCATGGAGATTAGTTAATGTGATTACTAAGAATAATTTATATTGTAATTTTTATATGTAAAATACAATCATCTGAGTATTTGAAGATTTTTACTTGGATGTTTCACGGAGATTAGTTAATGTGATTACTAAGAATAATTTATATATGTCAGTAAAGTTCATTAAAAAGTATTGTTATGCTAATAGAATTTGTAAGACGTAACGAGAGTTTTCTTCTTAACGAGAAAAAGAGGGAATGTTTATTTTTTAATTATACACACACAATAAAAGTCATTCTATGCTTCTAAAAGCTTTAATATAATTATTGTATTATTATTTCAACGTATAAAGTTCTATCAATTGGAAATAAAGAAAATATAGACTAGTCTCTCCCTTTCTCTTCCTCTGTCTGCCGCGGCTATGGGAATGAACTTTATTATTGGTAATCATAGAGGAACCAGAGGAACGCACGTCGTTTCGGAAGCCACTGACGTGAATGTGTCTCTTTCATCTGCTTCCAGGTCACAGAGCGCACACGGTGTACGTGGGCGTGCATCTGCCCGGCGAAAGGAGACACCGTCGTCACCACAAGCACCATCACGTCCAGCGTCAAACGTACAGTGCTGATAAGGAAAATGTCGACAACGAAAGGCCCAGTAAGTTCTTTTCTTTCTTCGTCTTCTATTCTTTCCTCAAGTTAAGAAACGCTTTCTATCTTTCCTATTTCGTTCTTTTTCATCGCGTCGCAGACCCACCTGTTTATGGTTCGCATAGCGCGTACCCTGTTTACTTCTATCCTTCCTCGTTCTCGCAAATGGCTATTCCTCCTTCCTTAATGTCTAACTTTTATCCAGGACCGAGTTAAGTTTTCTCGCGGTCCTGAACTTTTGAAAAAATGAGTGAACGTAGTATAATAACGAGACTATCGAAGTCATTAAAGAGCTAGGATAGTTACACGACTTTTCTTTCTGTCGATAAATTTTAGACATTTTCACTTATAAATGATAATAAAATGAATAATTACCAGAGCACCGTAGAGTGTAGCTCAATCTAAACGTTAAAACAAATTTTCTGTTGATTTTCTAAGAAATAAGGACGTAGAATCGAATGGCGTAAACCCACATTTTTGGCCAATTTAGTAGGCAACATTGATATCCTGCCTATCGGAGTGTATCCGCTTAATAAATATTTGTTAGTTGAAATATTCACATGTTCATTTGAATTGATGTGATTCTGTCAGTTTTTATTGAGTTAGACTCATGTGTTAGTCTCGTTTAAATCTTCCTTCCTATATTTCAATCTTTAAAATTCTACCTGAGCTACAGAGGTTTCAGTAATAAAAAAGATGATTGATCAAGGAACTCTGGTGAATCTAATCTCGTCACTCGTTCGTTTGTTTCCCTTTTTGGGGAAGAAAGGGGTATGATGTGACGAACGAGGTTCGAAGCTCGAGCTACGTGATCGATAACCAACCACGAATAGAAACTGAGAGACAAACGTCTCTTGTAGGTCACGAGTTTTCGAGGTTAAAGTAGGTGCTTCCGCGCCGAACTCGACTTGAGTTAATCGCTCTCATGCGGCTCTGCGGCTTCGGAAAAATTTTGCTTAAAACCGGCAAAGAATGCACCACTCCAAACGCGAGATTTCAGATACGTACGTGAGAACTCACTATAAAAATTCCTTAAACTGACGTACAGATGTATAAAAAATGTACCTCTTCCCACATGTATACATGTACGCAGAAAAAATTATTTTTATCTAAACAAAGGAAAGTCATGTTTAGTAGTACTAATGTTTGTTCAGCTAAAATATTTTATTTAGCAAAAGTAAAATTAAATTACACGGTGTCTGATAAAAAATCGCGAGGTAAGAATCGTGGAAGTACCGATGCGAGAGCGAAACTTTTACCACGAGATAGAAAGAAGAATGGAACGTCACATTGCTTAAACACAGCTTTGAAAACGACTCTGACGTATTGGTGTTCACTTCCCATTAGCGTCCAAGTAGTCAGTAGCCGCTGCGGAGACGCGCGTGTGAGCGTTCTTCCATGGTATGTTGCACTTTGCAGCATTTATTGAACGGTATGTGGCAACCAGCCAACCACTTGTCAGGAACTTCTCCGGCTGTTCACCCTACTTCTGGCATACCGGTTGCAACGGGGTGACCGATATTGAGCCTTGGAGACCCTCGCGAGATGCCATGCTACCTGGTCGCTTACCCTTTTATGTCGTTCTATAAACTTTGCAATAAATAGCATACAATCTATCTGCTAAATAGTAATAAGTTCTATCAGATAGGGTTGACGTTGAATGATCCGAAATAAAACAAGGTTTACAAAAATGAATCCAATCTTACATTGTCAAACTAACTGACAAAGGTGCTTGTGTTCATTTAGTTTCTGCCAATAGTCAATAGTAACCGTAGACCGGTATCGAGGTCTTTTGACGTATTAAATTCGTTGGAACAAGGATGCTGCGAGTTGCATTCTCTTTCTCGTTCAATCGATATCTGAAATTTTCTCGGGCAAAAGCTATTTGCGTTGGATATTAAATAACCGGGTAGTCTCTTATTAATTTCATGCCCGAAGATACGGTCTTGATTGGTTGATTCGAAAGGCTTCGTCGGCGACTTTCGAAACCTTGTCGAACGAAATTAAAGGAATAAGTGGAGGAGCAGGATTGTATGCGTATATCGAATCCACGTTTGTTGTGTCATTGACGTTTCAGGACAGTTGCTGATGACTCGAAGGAGTCGACTGTCTAGCATCTGTGATCCCGACGGCGAGATGATACGTAAGCCTAACAAATGAAAAAAGAGATGAAAAAAACATATATACATTCAACTTTCACTGACATTTTTTACCATTTTTTATCTATAAAGAGACCATTCGTACTGTTTACGGATATATTTTAGGAATCAAGCTTACAATTAGTCAGTTCGTCGAATCAATGTAAACGAAAGATATTTGCGCGGGGTATCATCAAGGTTTTAGCTTCGGCAATTTGCCGCACGGGTAATTAAGTTCGATTTAGCCCGGGGAAGATTAATATTTATCAGATCAAATCGGCCTGCGTACGTACACATCACACGGTATCTCGTTACATCGTTTATCGTTATTACATAAAACGTTGCCGGAATGTAGTCGTTGCATTAATGATGATTATTCGAACATTTTTCCACGAACCGGAATTGGCTTTTCACTCTTCGGGCTGCGTGATCGCGGTGTAGAATGATGTACTTAAGAATCATAGTGTAAGTCAAAATCTCACGCAAGAAGTCTTCTAATTTAGTCACCCGAACATATAAAACGGTTCAGCTTCGACGAAGACTCTACTACAACTCATGTATGATTGACTCACTGACACTTTCACACATTTTCTGTCGTTCATACGCTTCTTTAAGAATTCCTTTTCTCTGTTCTCTCTCGGTATAATACGCATTCTTTCATATTCTTTTTTAATATACTTTAACGTCCCAAGGTTCCATTCATCTTCAGTCACCATTCCTTCTTATAATGCAATTTATATTATTCTTTATACTTTCTACTTTCAAGTAATTCATACATTCATACTTACAATCATTTTTATATTTAATTAGATCGTTTCATTACGTTCAATTACATTTGAATTAGTATTAAGTGTTTAACATTCTAGAAATATTGTTTGATATAATTTATTATGTGTATTCCCTTTTAGAATACGTTCTAGTAATGTTAGAAATTTCCTACTTGAAGTCACTATGATTCTTAATATTGTCACTTAATTGAAAAACGACCGCTGAAGAAGACGAATGGTCTCGACGAATGGTCTCGGCGAATGTTTTTCCGATACACGCGATATGACACTATTCTATTAACTGTGCAATTCATACTACACTAAAAAACATCTTTCAAACATGTGATAACACATATCACTTAAATGCAAACACAGAATTACTGTTTGTGTGTTTTCCTTTCATTTAGGGGTGTGCATGTATTTTACTAATCGCGCACGTAAAATTTGCATTGCTCGAATCACCAGATTATTGGCTCTCATTCTTAAAATTCAGAATGATTCTTCACTCCCCTCTTTCGATACAGAATTCCAATTAGTTATTGTTCCTACGGTTTTTGCACAGTTTTCGCTGTTTCTCACTTCGAATGTCCGGGAAATTCTTCGTTGCACAGAATTTCAAACTCATCCCAGGATCATGTCTAGGTCATCTCACGAATAGTTACTTGGAAACCACTCGATTCTTCATCTTAATTTTGACCTTCAACGACACAGGCAGTTAATTAAATTGTTTCATTAGGAGTACTCTGTATCTTCTGTTTCGTTATTTATACTGTATTCGTTGATGTCTCCTTTACCAAGAATCTCGGAAATTGGTAGCTATTTTCACAAACTGGTAACCGTTTACCAAATTGCAGTTACACCGCCGGCTCAGAGGGTTCAGTTCATCCTCGGCGAGGAGGTCGGCGACGATGCACACGAGTCGCATCCTCTTTTCTCGGAGATGGAGGAGCTCGTCAAGGATGGCGACGAGATGGAATGGAAGGAAACGGCTAGGTAATTTTCTCTTCTCGTTACTCTCTATTTCATAAAATGTGACGGTCAGAATTTGTTCCTTCCATCTAGATTGACTTGAAGTTTTTTACAATTTAGATAGTAACTGAGCATACAGCGTAGAATCGACATATGCGAGCACGATCTTATAGACAAAAAATAAGAACGTTAAATTCATTACATATGTAATATAAAATATTTATGACAAATCGATTGACGAATAAGCTCGTGACGATATATTTGTAAAAAATTATATTGAAGACGATTAGTAGGATGACTAAACAAAATGTCCAGGTGGATCAAATTCGAGGAGGATGTCGAGGAAGGTGGAAACAGATGGAGCAAACCTCACGTAGCGACTCTCTCTTTACACGCTCTGTTCGAATTAAGAAGCCTGCTGTTAAATGGGACTGTGATGCTCGACATGGAAGCGATCAGCCTGGAACAAGTCGCTGATTTGGTGCTAGATAATATGATCAACAAGGGCTCGTTGTCAATCGAGGCGAGGGAGAAGGTACGATCGGAGGGATGGTCCCCCTTTGACGAGCAATATTTAACCGAGACCTTTTTCGGAGATTAGGTCAGGGAAGCTCTTCTCGTGAGGCACCGTCACCAGCACGAGAGACGCAAGGACAACAACATGTCCAGATTACCGATTATCAGATCCTTGGCCGACATCGGTCGGAACCATTCCTCTTCAAAGAGTAAGTTATTTAAACAATGACTACTGTTAATTGATTGGATAACTAATCGAAAGCCATTGAAATATTACAACAGTATAGTACCGTCGTATGTGCGATCGAAAATGGACAAGTACGTCGACCCTTTGACGTTTTCAACGAAACGTATTAATCATCCCTGTTGACTGATCCATATTTTCGTTCCCGTTACGCTTCGTGAAATTCCTATCCAATTTCTTCCTACAATACCACTTATGATTTTTTATTATATTATTTTAGTTATCATTATTAATGAATTATTTTTATTTCCTACAATTTGTTTTTTTCATTTATAGTTATGTATGATTTAATTGTACATATTATTTTAAGGATTTATTATTATTTATGCATTATACCGCTAATCCCAAACCTTCCAGAAAGACGGAACTAAACGCGCGTTTAAAAACATCCGACGTTTTCAGATTGCAACTGTACATATGGTTTGCATTCGTTGTTGACGTCAGATTTACAGGAGCGTCGCGGCGTCGTGGACGCTTACGCGCCCGCCGTCGCTCGCAGCAGTAGCTGTCCGAATTCGAACACCGCCCTGCTCTCAAAAGAGGCGAAAGATTTGAAAGGACCGTACCTTCTCGTTCCAGGTAGAGAAATATCGTAGGCCATCGGCTTCGGTTACGGTGCTTTCGCAGTTCATTAACACATTCCCCCTAATCGTCGTTTGTCCAAGTCTAAGCGTTTGTTTGAACCCTCGGCCTTATACGTTTACCAACAACCTGCTCTGACCTACTAATCAATTAGGGTTCGATCTCGCGGTTGATCTTTACGAAAATGTGCACTCAGATGATCTCGAGTGAATTATAAACTGAACACGTTCTGCGGAAAGGAAACAGTTCGTTCGAAAAGCTATAAAAAAAAAGCTGAATTTCAAGTTGCAATTTTTAACTCGATACAATTAATTTACAAATACATAATTTAATATAATTACAAATACATAATTTAGTATTTTCTAAGGTATATTTAGACAGTGATAAATTGAAACGCATTAACTTTTTAACTTCGATACATACTGTGTGTAGGGGTAGGTATAAAAATCGATGAGGAATCGAGATCTGTTTGGCACTACGTCTCATTAATTAAGTATAATTTAGTGGATTGGTTTCTTTCCGCAAGACTCGGTTAGAGTGATATCGACATGTTTTCAGTCTGATTATTTTTTTATCAGACGAATTCGGCATTCCCCATGTGGTCGGATTCACAACATGGTTCGCGATGTGCCAACTAAAAGGTTAGATCGTCAGGTGGTTATTGTTTTTTAAAAATCTATTTTTTTTAATCGATAGCACAGCTCCGTCTGTTTCGTAAATACATCTGTATTTAATGTACCTTCTCTTTGTCTTCACTCACTTGTATGTGGGCAATGGTATGATTATATGATTTTCGTATATTCTGTTTCTTATGAATCTTTCGGTGTTTTTAAGTAGTTAATTAAATATCATTATGTTCATTGGTGTTCGACTTCAAAGAGATTTGCGAACTGCCCGACCAATATTGACCATTACTACTGCGAACCGCGGCGTCACAGTCACATTGCACCGGTACTGACAATGAAATTAAATTACGTATTGCGAAACATTGTCTTTTTTTTCTTTAATCTTACGTCGTCCCGTGTGAAGAAACGATCTCAGAGGAAGTGCACAATCGCGAGAAAACGCGTAGGTGAACCTTACCACGGTATTAATCACGAAGCATGATCTCTCTAATTGTATAATATGCACGTTACTCAATGTGTAGGTACTTATTACGATTAACTCGATATCGTATTTTATACTTTACTGACTGTCACACTTTTAACCAACTAACATCTGTGTCTGTCTTTTCAGCGTTCCGAATAACTTTCCTCTTTCTTTGTAATGCTAACAATAATAAGTAATTTTGAGCCACCTTATATTGAACGAAAGAATCGCTCTAGAAATCATAGATGGTGTTTTCGCTGACGCGTTACAAATAAATATTTTTAAAGATATTTTAATGATATACATATTTCAGGACATCTACTAACTGATAGATTCGTAACAAAAATGGTTATCATCAATTCTTATCAATTTTTCCTTAATAATGTATTCTTCTTATTACACAATTGCTATTGATGTTATCTATAATAAAAGATCTCGTGACAACAAGAGTCATTGTTGCTAGTCTTTAACTAGCATATCCGCTAGCGAACATATTTTAAAAATATTTATATCTACGTTTGCCGATGAAAATATCGTCGATGATTTCGCGAAGTTGCGTTTGAGCCTACCACGTTCCCTGGGTCTCTTCCCTCTGTAAATAACGGTCCTGGTCTGTGTTTCATGGTCGTTTTTAGTGGAGGAATCTAATTCCGCCCCGGCGATCGCCGGCGCAACAAGTCACGGCAGTGGTGCGACGCTGAACGCCGGTAGCCGCTTCCTTGCTATACCCGGTAATCCTCGTAAACTTTACCAATGCTTGCACTTTTATTGATCTTTGATACATAAAGAAAGCTTCTCGTTACCCATCGTAGATTTCCCGTAGGAACTAACATTCTTTTACACAGAAGTTCATTTAAAGATCGAGTTACTCGAATCCCGAATAAAATTCCCAACTCGTATTAAACGAAACGATAGATTGGTAAATAAAATTGATGGAAACGTTAATAGGATTGAAACTCGATTAAAGAGATTACGAACAATTTTAATTCTGATTTATGACACACAATAAAAGGATTAATAAATGTCATAGAACTTCTCTTTCGATATCGGATTCCAGTGACTCGGAAAGCGCTTTTGATATAACCGTGGTCTGCCTGCTATCCAACTTTTAATGGGTACAAGGTGGTAATTGAGAAGAAATGGAAAATCGTTGTCCTTCTTGATTGCATTCCCCACGCGGCTTTTCGCTTGCAATTCACCTTGAGAAAAAGAATACGCGGTAGGCGGTAAGCCAGAGATCTCTTTCAGGTCAGGAGCCAGGCACCAATGGAATGGACCGAAGCCCGAGCAGCGTGTCAATTAGCCGAAATCACAGTTCGTCCGCTTTAGAAAACGGAGATGCGAATCATAGGGTTAGTAGTCCCTTTTATGTTCTATTAAAAATTTTGGACATGAAAAGAGCTTTCTTCATTTGTACAGAATTGAAAAGACAATGTAATGATTTAAACATTAAGACATAACTAATACATATTATAGTTTACGGAATAATTTTAGAGATTTATAATGTTGGCGAAAAATCATTATTATTAACTAACAATTGGCTGATTGTTTATCTTTAAATATTTCTCTATCTAGTAATACTGATCAAAAAATTGTATTAAAAAATAGAAGGATTATTTTTCATTTTCTTTAGTTTTTTGTCTTAATCTGTTGGAAAGATTAAAAATCGTATTATGATAGATTACTCTTCTTTACTAGGGTAATACTCACTTCATGAGAAAAATACCACCGGGTGCGGAAGCGAGCAACATTCTCGTAGGCGAGGTCGATTTTTTAGATAAAACACTGTCGGCCTTCATCCGATTAAGCCAGGCGACAATAATGGGCGATTTAACGGAAGTTCCTGTGCCAACAAGATTTATATTCGTCCTGCTCGGGCCCATGGTAAGATTGTTACGCAAATTAGATATACTTGATAGGAGTAATCGAATCGTTTGAGTGATTGGTGAGTGGACTGAAGTTAATTCTAGTTTACGATGTATTGATTGTTTTGAACGGCACATTTCTATTACCAGTGAAAGAGTATCTAAACACCGAGAGATAGGTATTTGTGGTAATTAGATAAAAGATTCTCTCCTTTCAGGTAATTAATATTTTAACAAACGAAGCAATTGTTCAATATGATTGCCTACACCCCTCCCCTACGATCGCTTCCTTTATCTTTCTTTTTCTATCTGTCTTTCAAGAAAGATCGATACACAAAGCAATTTCTATCCGCGATGAATAGGATCCTCGTTATCGTTCGGGAGCCTCCCCTATTCTCTTTGCGTTAGTTCGTGGATGAGTTGACCCCATCGAATGGTTTCTGTGAAAAAATCAACACGAGAACGGTGAAAAAGTGTACCGTTCTCTTTTTATAGGGAGGAATCTCAGGCTTTCACGAAATTGGTCGAGCGATGGCCACTCTCATGTCCGATGAGGTCTTCCACGACGTTGCTTATAAAGCGAAGAACAGGAATCATCTGCTCGCGGGAATCGACGAGTTCCTGGACGCGGTCACGGTTTTACCACCAGGTGAATGGGATCCCGCGATCAGAATAGAACCACCTGCCGCTATTCCTTCACAGGTAATATAATCAAAATCGTATTCCAGATATTATGCCTTTGACTTATATGAAAAGTGAATTTAAAGAAGCCAAATATTGATCTCTGAGAATTAAACATTGTTTAGGAAGTAAGGAAACGACCGAAAGAAGAAAAATCGAAAGAAGAATTCGACGAGGAAGCAGATGAGCAGAAGCTGAGAGAAGAGTCGGGACTCTCGAGATCTGGAAGACTTTTCGGTGGTTTGATAAACGATATCAGGAGGAAAGCACCCTTCTACCTTTCCGACTTCAAAGATGCTCTGGCACTGCAATGCGTGGCCTCATTCATTTTCTTGTACTTCGCTTGCCTATCACCAATAATCACATTTGGTGGTCTTTTGGGCGAAGCTACGGGGAAGAATATGGCTGCTATGGAATCCCTGGTCTCCGGTTTCGTTTGCGGTATCGGGTACGGATTATTCTCCGGGCAACCCTTAACCATCCTTGGTTCGACCGGTCCCGTTTTAGTTTTCGAGACGATTGTCTACGAATTTTGCAAGTGAGTACATCCTGAATTTCTAAATCATTAAGTACGTCGATATCATTAAAACTAGCATTTCCCGTCGCGACTTCGTGCGCGAGTTTCCTCCCTTTCCATCTTAAATCAATATATGGAAGTAAAGTATTTCCTTCCCAAGACCGATTTTAAGGACTGTACTGTTTTTTATTAAATATTACGATAAGCTGGAGGATCCTACAGCAAATAAATAAAATTATTCTTAACAAATTACATTTTTTCAAAATTTGATTGCACGAATGGATTATATATCTATCCGGACATTCGCATTTATACTATATGTATATGTATAATATATTAAGATTAGGATTGACAGTTAATATTTAATTCAAGCTTTTAATAGCTGTGTAAATACGTATCGCTTAGGATCAAACATCTTATTTAGCTAGGTGATCTAATTATCGTTATAGAAAATCAGATTGGAACTACATGTCCTTCCGTTTTTGGATCGGCTCGTGGATAACACTGATCCTGCTGATCCTGGTCGCGATCGACGCTAGTGCTCTGGTGTGCTACATCACCCGTTTCACGGAAGAAAATTTCGCCACCTTGATCGCCTTCATCTTCATCTACAAGGTATGCTAAATTGTTATCACTGACAATAAATATTTAATCAAATTCAATACACGTATAATAAAAACTAAGAACGCGCGAGTCTACGATAATGAAATGAACACTTTTTGTAGATATACTATAGATATGTACTATACATTTCACATGTACGCGTATCTAAAAATAGAAGAGTGCCGTGGAAAATTAATTTTTTATCACTTTCGTCCATTGTTAATTACGTAAGCGTGTCCTCGAGCGAAGGTTAATTGGATAGATCTCGTGCATTACCTAGCTCCAGGTGGTAGCCATGTGTGCTTCGCGAATTGCTCTATCAGCGAAACCAGCCGATGATTTGGGTCACGAATCGCGGTAGAATGCTCGAATAATCGAACCGTGTTACTCTCGGGCTTCAAAAGCACGACACGACCTCGATCTTGAATGTGACCGTGAAATATCGAACCTACACACGCGTACGCCTGTGCTTATATCTATCTAATCCTTTCGAGCTTTATTTTAATTTAATTCGTCAGCATCTTCAATTTAAAGGGATGATCGCGTTTGTTCCAGGCTATTGAAAACGTGTTATCTATCGGCAAGAAGTATCCTATCAACACTCACGCGAACGATCCGTTTAGCTACGAGTGTTGGTGCAGACCTCCGAATGAGAGTCTACCGTCCAGCTACGATCACATTAACTGGACGGCGCTCGATCAAAAAACATGCCAGGTTAATTCAAACGCTACTCATTTAGATATTATCTGCTGTAAATTACAAGTTAAAATCTTTACCGCGTGTATTTTCGAGGTATCTATTGAGGTACCGCATGACTGACAAAAACGTTATCAACTTTTTTTAGAGTTACAATGGCACGCTAGCGGGCGAAGGTTGCAACCTACCTCAATACATACCCGATGTGTTCCTAATGTCAATTATACTATTCATGGGCACATTCTTGTTATCCGTCGAGCTGAAAGATTTCAAGAACGCTCTCTTCTTTCCGTCGAAGGTACGTTACCTAACTTTGTAAGACCGCTACAAACTTAGGTACTAGCTTAAAGCAATATAAATCAGTCTTGAACTCGTTTTATCTATAGTAACAGTATCTGAAAGTGATCTTGTTCGCGTTTGAAGAAGTTGCGTTACGTTATATAGGTCAGGCAAGTCTTCAGTGACTTTGCCGTAATCATCGCGATCTTCTCGATGAGCGCGCTCGATCATTTCGTGAATATTCCAACACCGAAACTCGAGGTACCGGTAGAATTCAAGCCAACGTTGAGCGATCGAGGATGGATGATCTGGCCTTTTCAAAACAATCCATGGTGGAGCGCAATCGTTGCTAGTCTACCGGCCCTCCTAGGCACTATATTGATCTTCATGGATCAACAAATCACAGCCGTGATAGTTAATAGAAAAGAGAACAAATTGAAAGTTAGTATTACATAGATAGGTGCGTATGAAATACCGTTTGATTTTAAGATTCCGTTTTCCAGTTGAAAACCTGTCCTATTTTGTTTTATCATTTGTTATTATAGTAGCATCCCCCGTTGACCAGCGAGTTTTCTCCCGTTGCATCTCAAGCATTATATGGAAATACAGAACATATTTCCCCACCGAAATTTTTTTCAAACTATACCAATTTTTATTAAATAAGCTGAAGCATCCTATAGATCAAATAAAGGAGACTACTCTTAAAAAACAATGTTCTTTTAAAATCTGATATTTCATACGCATCGATCTAAAACTTATCGCAGGAACAAGTTTTGACAGCGCATCGTTTTCTAGAAAGGGTGCGGTTATCACTTGGACCTATTCATCCTCGCGATCCTGATCCAGATATGCTCAGTGATGGGACTTCCGTGGTTTGTCGCGGCTACCGTTCTTTCGATCAATCACGTGAATTCTTTGAAACTGGAATCGGAGTGCGCGGCACCCGGCGAGAAACCGCAATTTCTCGGTGTTCGCGAACAACGTGCCACGCACATTCTGATCTTCCTTATGATCGGCTGTTCGGTGCTTCTAACGCCAATGTTGAAGCATATACCAATGCCGGTGTTGTTTGGCGTTTTCCTCTACATGGGCGTCGCTTCGTTAAAAGGGCTTCAATTCTTCGACAGAATCCTGATCATGTTGATGCCGGTTAAATATCAGCCTGACTACATGTTCCTTCGACAGGTGACAAGAATAAAGAATCTTCAGTTTTTCATGCGTAAATTTTGTTCATAAGTACAATAGGAATTTGCATGTAACTCTTTTAGGTACCTTTGAAACGCGTGCATCTGTTCACAACGATACAACTAACATGCCTAGCGTGCTTGTGGATCATCAAATCCTTCAGCAGCACATCGATTTTATTCCCATTGATGGTAAGTCGTTCGTTAAACATTAAACAAACTTTGCGTTTTATTACTGTTACAATAAAAATATCTCCTCAATCGATTTTTCGTTTATACAGCTAGTGGTGATGATCGGTATAAGAAAATCATTGGACTTTCTGTTCACCCAACGGGAATTGAAGATACTGGACGACGTGATGCCGGAAACAAGCATGAAAGACGATCTTTGTCAATTGGAGAGCGGCGAGGTTAGCACCGTGAGACGAATACTAAATATCATCATTGGTCGTAAATAGCACACAAGAAGTGACCGCGTGGCTAACATTTGCCCCGTGGTCACTGTAACTGTATGCGACTACGAGGAATCCGCGTTGTCTCAGAAATCCAACCAGCAACGCGATGCGCCAGCATAGGCATGTCCAAATCGCTGTTTTAAGGGTGGGAGCGCTCATGCTCGATGAGTCCGAACATGAAGCGGAGAGTTATAAAGTAATGAAGAAATGACATGGTGTTAGTAGCTGATAATAGGCGAGCATTGTGACATTGTCACCCTGCTATACTAGTCTGCAGGTCTATCTGTGTTGCCCTTCTATTGTCATCTCGCTCGCACTATCTATTGTTTACTTTTACTCGTGCTGCGCCCTCGAATGACAATTATAAGAAATCCGGTCCTGATCGGTGGCTCTACATATCCGGAGACTACTGTATTTCGACGTAAATTTTAAATGAACTCATTCGGTGCGAGTGTAAGCGTATCGTTTGCTTACTATTCGAAAGGCCTTGCGTTCGACCGCAAGGTTGAACATGGGCGAAGTTGTAGTTACAGTCGAAGGAAATATACAATAGCAGCTCTCTTAAAATAGCGAGGTTGCTATCTCCTTTATTCCCCTGTCCCTCATATTTTTAACAAAAGAAGTCATGATGGCAGGCTGTAGTAACGTATCGATGTATTTTTTAGCTTTTCAATAGTATTTAAAACCTCAAGTGCTAAAACTTTCATTTTACAAAATGTTAACATTAAATTTAAATTAATTTGTACATAAGAACAATTGTTAAAGCTCCAGTTTCTATTCGAACATTGTGTAGAATGAGTTTTGGCATTTGGAACCCCAAGCAGGTATCTTATAATTTTTCCCGCACGGCTCGCTTCCCCATCTTTTTCTCCCATATTTCGATCCCCACTACTATTCTCCTCATGCGCCTTCGCTCACCATGCCTAGCATACCCCCATCAAGTACCAGTCCCCACCATGGTCGCGTCGCCCCCACTTTCCGGCCGAGGGAAAAATTATGACATCCCTGACCCCAAGTACGGCTGAATAGCTGACAATACATTGGTACGTTATTGGGTTTATGGCATGTCATCATTAGCAATCTCGCTGTTTTACAAGAATTGCTATATCCTTCCCTTCACTATACAATACAAGGCAGCTCTCGAAGCCAATGCGTGCGTGTCGACTTGCCATATGTAATATCGACGGCAATCGTTATGAACAAACACTTCTTGAAACGCTACGCACTCCTCTTGGGTACTCCTTGGACTGCTCTTGTGGACATGCTTGCGCTAGCAGCCTAAAAACTTTGCCCTTGTTCGCTGACCAAAGCAATAAATTTGCAATTAAACGTGCCAGAATGAAGAACGATATATTCCCTGCTAGAATAATTGTGTCCGTGCATAATTGCGTATGCCAAAATATCCGATCCGATCAGTATTAATTGTTACGATTAGGAGATCTATCATAATGTTCGAAAAATAGCATTTTGGATATAATTGTTGTCGTAGATTTTGTTGTTGTAGCTTAATTACAGGTAAACCGTATGATCGTATTTATACCATTAAAAGCTCGGTGAAATATTAACTCACAGCTGTCGGCCTATGAAATCTTATTGAAACACATGGACGAAACTTTCTTTTTTTTTTTTATTCAATTTATGAGACATTACCACTTCATCACAGTCGATGTTAATGTTTTGTTCAACATTCGAGACATGTATTCGATGTATCGTCGAACACAGATTTCGCCTACCTTTACATATGAAAATATACATTATTGTTTAATGAACACACACATAAATCTCTCTGTAATCGTAATCCTAGTTCTTCCTTGTGCAGCATTTATGTCTATACCAACACGATACAAAAAATCAAGTACACCATGTTTGCATGCTACATCTCCGATGTTCCTTAAATACACGCAGACATCAGACTACACCAAACGGATGGATCGTCGATAATGGAGCAAAAATTTTTTCTTTACTTTTTACGATTGAGCAAAATCTGAATACTTCACCAAAGAACGCTTAACTTTGCAAGATGAATAGATGAGAAACCTGTTTATCTGAATCAATTCAATTGAAATTATTATGTAATAAAATTTCGAGAAAATTTTTGCAAGAATTTGCGCATTTAAGGGTTAACGAATAGAATAGCCATACAGTTACTTAAAGATAAACGGGGATGGATACGATAAAGGAGGATGACAAAAAGATACCTAGAAAATAGAGTCCTCGGGAAAGAGAAGGATGAGGAAACCAATAAAGGTACCCACTGGTCGTCGAATCCTGCGGCAATCATCGGTACGTGGCGTCAAAAAGTGCACGTCCATAGTTCCTCAAGCATCGAGACTAATTTTAACGTATTTGTGTATCTATTCATCCCCCGCTGAAGATTACATTACATATACTTTTAATGCTGAAGACTGCCGTGCACCAACTGCGATCGCAATTATCGTTCTCAGCGATTCGCATTACCGATATACTCAGATATTATATTTAATCGTCGTGAGAAGGAAACAGCATCCATTTACTATGTGCATCGGACACTGTTCTTTCCACGCAATACCTGCTCGTTCTGAACCCATTGCAAACTCCACTTTTCTCGTCTTCCAGCTCGAACGAAATACTGCTTTTCTCTTACACCCAGGTCTATCGCGTTCTTTGAAATTATCTTGATAAATCGATGACATTATTTCTGTTGACATTATCTCGTCAACGATTCTTCAAACTTTAGTTAGCGTGAAATAATGTCAATAAAATTATACCATTGACTCCAAGATAATCTGTAGCTACTTCACGGAACACGATAATGACGAGAGTTCTATTTACAAATGAGTTCGATGCATGGCTTGTTACTCACTTCTTCAAGGGCAACGAAGCGAATGCGAAAAAGTTAATGTACACGATTTTTCCTGCAGGAACAGAATGAGTCAATGGGCTATGGTCCATCGGGAAACATACAAATATCGTTGGCGAACGGGAACATCATGAAGATACCGATGTCGAGCATCAATATCAGCGAAGAGGTGAATAAAACCGGTATCTGGCAACAAGTGAACGAGAGTAACGAGAAACCGAAGCAACCGAAACTGATCAAGTACGTAATTCTTTGCCCTTGTTCGCTGACCAAAGCAATAAATTTGCAATTAAACGTGCCAGAATGAAGAACGATATATTCCCTGCTAGAATAATTGTGTCCGTGCATAATTGCGTATGCCAAAATATCCGATCCGATCAGTATTAATTGTTACGATTAGGAGATCTATCATAATGTTCGAAAAATAGCATTTTGGATATAATTGTTGTCGTAGATTTTGTTGTTGTAGCTTAATTACAGGTAAACCGTATGATCGTATTTATACCATTAAAAGCTCGGTGAAATATTAACTCACAGCTGTCGGCCTATGAAATCTTATTGAAACACATGGACGAAACTTTCTTTTTTTTTTTTATTCAATTTATGAGACATTACCACTTCATCACAGTCGATGTTAATGTTTTGTTCAACATTCGAGACATGTATTCGATGTATCGTCGAACACAGATTTCGCCTACCTTTACATATGAAAATATACATTATTGTTTAATGAACACACACATAAATCTCTCTGTAATCGTAATCCTAGTTCTTCCTTGTGCAGCATTTATGTCTATACCAACACGATACAAAAAATCAAGTACACCATGTTTGCATGCTACATCTCCGATGTTCCTTAAATACACGCAGACATCAGACTACACCAAACGGATGGATCGTCGATAATGGAGCAAAAATTTTTTCTTTACTTTTTACGATTGAGCAAAATCTGAATACTTCACCAAAGAACGCTTAACTTTGCAAGATGAATAGATGAGAAACCTGTTTATCTGAATCAATTCAATTGAAATTATTATGTAATAAAATTTCGAGAAAATTTTTGCAAGAATTTGCGCATTTAAGGGTTAACGAATAGAATAGCCATACAGTTACTTAAAGATAAACGGGGATGGATACGATAAAGGAGGATGACAAAAAGATACCTAGAAAATAGAGTCCTCGGGAAAGAGAAGGATGAGGAAACCAATAAAGGTACCCACTGGTCGTCGAATCCTGCGGCAATCATCGGTACGTGGCGTCAAAAAGTGCACGTCCATAGTTCCTCAAGCATCGAGACTAATTTTAACGTATTTGTGTATCTATTCATCCCCCGCTGAAGATTACATTACATATACTTTTAATGCTGAAGACTGCCGTGCACCAACTGCGATCGCAATTATCGTTCTCAGCGATTCGCATTACCGATATACTCAGATATTATATTTAATCGTCGTGAGAAGGAAACAGCATCCATTTACTATGTGCATCGGACACTGTTCTTTCCACGCAATACCTGCTCGTTCTGAACCCATTGCAAACTCCACTTTTCTCGTCTTCCAGCTCGAACGAAATACTGCTTTTCTCTTACACCCAGGTCTATCGCGTTCTTTGAAATTATCTTGATAAATCGATGACATTATTTCTGTTGACATTATCTCGTCAACGATTCTTCAAACTTTAGTTAGCGTGAAATAATGTCAATAAAATTATACCATTGACTCCAAGATAATCTGTAGCTACTTCACGGAACACGATAATGACGAGAGTTCTATTTACAAATGAGTTCGATGCATGGCTTGTTACTCACTTCTTCAAGGGCAACGAAGCGAATGCGAAAAAGTTAATGTACACGATTTTTCCTGCAGGAACAGAATGAGTCAATGGGCTATGGTCCATCGGGAAACATACAAATATCGTTGGCGAACGGGAACATCATGAAGATACCGATGTCGAGCATCAATATCAGCGAAGAGGTGAATAAAACCGGTATCTGGCAACAAGTGAACGAGAGTAACGAGAAACCGAAGCAACCGAAACTGATCAAGTACGTAATATAATTTGTATGAAATTATTAAAGCATTTGAAAAACTGAGAGATACGTAAAAGTTTGATCAATTAAAACGAAAATAAAAACGAATTTTATATTTAATTAATTATATTTGCATCTGAGAGATTGATTAACAGCAATTAATTAAATTCGATTATGGATGCTGTAGCGCGGGAAAACAGAAGAAGCACTCGAAAAAGGATAATTCGTTGATGGCTGATGAGACCACGAGGTTGACCACAATGACAGAAGAGGACGAGAATGACAGTGGGATTTCTATCAAGGTGACAAATGTAAATGACTCTCAATTTTAAACCACCACTTCCATCACCACCACCAAATCGATAAATCACATGGCAAGTTACACAGCAAGAGCACCAACACACCGGCATGCGATACACCCCCTCACGCTGCTGTGAGTAACAGTATTAAAGGGAGCTGCACGGAACCCTGCGACGAAATTCTTTTCTTCTCTTGTTAGATCATTTTTTTGGTCCGTACCCCAATGTCTAGCGTTATATTAAAACTATATACATATATATAAGAAATTGTGTTGTCCATCACACGTTTAAGTTGCAGCATAGTGTTCGCTAATACGTAATAGATTATGTAGAAGTATATTTCTTCCACCTAGGGAAACGAATTTTATTTCTCGCATGGTCCAACCATCTATTATTTGCACTTTTGCATGTACGATTTCTCGATTTTCGTGGGCTTAGAATTTTCTTCACTTCAAGTCATGAATCTGTTGAAAAATAATATGCTTTTAATTTGAAAAAAATGCAATGAACTTTGACAGTTTAAAAATTTAAACACGGAAATAAATCTGTTTCCGTGTTTCTTCATGCTTATCTCTATACGAGCACAAAACGATATCGTGTTAAACGTGTACACGCAATCTCGTTTGCAAATGTTTCATTTTAAATCGAATCGCCAGAACAAATATTTGTCTTCTCACGTTTACGTGACACATTTTTACGTTCGTTGTATTCGAGGTATCGGCTATGGGATTTTCAATTGTAGATCGACGTTTATTGTTTGTGTGATTCCTGCGAAATTATGCGAATCTTTTGATTTAATCGTTTCAGGTAGACTTGATAAGATCGAAGGAAAGCATCAGCCCGTTAACGATAAACGGCTCTACATCGGCCGAGACCTCTGTTTAATGTAGTGAACGCAACGTTGTTTGTATGTGGCCCAAAACTAATCGATACTGGAAAACCACGCTTTTCCATTAAGTATAATTTCGCGTTATCGTCTAACCAAGTTAAAACGCGATCATGGATAAGTGCATCGCATCACGTAAAAAAAATGATGGTTCGCGGCGATGCGACGCGACGCGATGCTCCGATACTGTATGGAAATACAAGATGCAGAGAGAGAACAAACTTTTTTTTTAATTTACAAATAAGAAAGTCGTAATGCGATGTGTTATTTCAATTCAAGTGCAGTTAATGAGTGTCACTAACAGATAAAAAGCGGACTTTTATTCGTAAAGAAAAATACGCACAGAATTGAAATTTGAAATAGACAGTTCTAGACTTAAGATTTGGCAAGAATTTAAAAGACTCACACAGGAACAGCGATAAGAAGATAACTTTTTCTACAATTTTTGTTATGTCCAATAGAACTCCCTAATATTTATATGAACAACTCAGGCAATGATTTATGTAATTATTAGATCGATGCATATGAGACGTCATCTTCAAACATAACAGCTGTAGTTTTCGTAGAATATGATATATTGAATTTAAATAATTTATCAGTTACTTTTGTGCATTCCCAAATGAATAGTAATTTTAATGTTACGAATGCATTAAAAAGATTGTGATTCCTAAGAAATATAAATTTCCGATAATACGTTCAGACAAATATGATGTTCCAACAAATCATATTTGCTTAAAAATTGGTATAGTAGTTAAAAAGTGTATAAAAGTGGCGATGCATATCTTTTTATTGCTGTAATCTTTCCGATTATAATTACATTGGATGCTGAATAGCTACTTAATTCTTGTCATTGCGTGTCGAAACGTAATATATAATTAAATGAATTAAGTAGTACGTGTCCATTGTGCCCATAGAGTCATTAGGAAGTGCTAAGAAAACCCCTACGATAGACATTTCCTTCGAGGGATGTCCGCAAAAGAAATCAACGAGATACGACTTTTGAAAGAAGACGAGAAATAAAGAGTTGTTGGTGTCATAATATACACATATAGCTACAGGGTTTGATTTATTTTATTACCAGTTCGATTAATTTTTCTTGTTAAAGTCGACGAATAGTTTTTCAAAAATTCTCAATACTATTGATCAACGGCGACAATATATATGCTATTAATTGTAATACATATACTTATACCAGCTTTTTCGCTGTCACTAATAAGATTTCAAGAGAGAATGTTCACTGAAATTAAATCAATGCTATTTGCATTTAATTATATGAATAATAGTAGAAGATACTTTTTCACGTTTTTTATCGGAATTTTAGCACGACTGAATTTAAACGCGCGAATGCCGTCCCTTGAAGGATGTCCTTTCGATTCGAAAATGAGGCAAATTTTTATCGTATCGTACATACGTATACGGCAGTCTTTCAAATAGATGAGTGCGACGATCCTTTGATGTCCGATGAATCGTCTCACGAGTAAAATTATTAATTTCTTTTTTAAATCCTCTTCGTCGATTTTTGACGAAACGAGATCTATACGAGGAAAAGTGAAGGTGAAACAAATCGAACATTTGATACAATATTTTTCAGACGAATAGGAAATTGTTATTAATCTTTGAGAAAAAATAAAGTCTATCAAGGCTTTACAGTGAAAAATGAATAAAGGGAGCGATCAAGTCTGCGTGTTTTGACGTAATATTGCGATTTGAATTAATGACAAGTAAAAATGACGTTTACTCATCCCGTCTTGTACAATAATATTAACAAAGAAACTATTCATACAATGTAGCTACAAGAAGTATTGGCGTATACTCGATTTTAATTTCGCTATCATTTATCTTATCATATGAAGACACGATTACAACAAAATTAAGCTATATTTAACCCTTCGAGTCATGAATTTTTACAGGCACATGAGGGGTTTTTGGGATTGCTGGTTGTGAATATAACACCAAGATTTAAAAATTCGAAGAATTGTTGTTCGTTTATTTGGATAAAATTCATGATTCGTTTCGGGACTTCAGAGTCCCGCTGTGGTTAAAAAGAAAAAAATGATAGACTAATAAATACGGTGATGATGCTAATACTTTCTGTACGACAGCGATATAAGACTATGAAACGATCCAAAGCAATCGTTTGTATTATTATTGCATACTTGTGTTTGTACATGTACATACGTAAAATTAAGGAAAAGAAATTATTCGCAGCCCTGTACACGCCCACAATGGGAAATAAGTTTTTCCCGAATTGAGAACAGTGTGCAGATAACTTATGTACGTTGCTATATAATTATCTTTTCAGGTTTCATCTCTGACATCCTGTATACAATAACGGGCTACGATCGCCGCTATAGTATTAACTGGTTGTGATTTTAGAAGTAGAGGAATCAGAAAGGGCAAGAAGAATTGTTCGAAGCATTTTATAATTTGTACTCGTATATATTTAAAACGAGAGTTCCAAGTGTTTTTACCAAGAAAAGAAACGTGTGAACACGTGGCACGGTAGAGTGTATAGTTATAGTATGTATTTTCAATTTACATATTTTTTGAATACTGCGAACACATTTGCTGCGACTTTTTACCAAAAGAGATTAACGAGGGCGCGTGTCGTGTCCTGTGTTTAAGGGACTTACATATGTATCCCTCTGCATGTGTATGTATTTGCATAATGGAATAATTGATGATAAATTAATGCATTCGTCGATTTCACGACCGTACGAATACTTACCAGTTCAGTTTAATTTGCGTTTTATTATGAAGACCAGCAAGCTCGAAACATATGCGTAGTTTTATCGACAAGTTTCATTCCCACCGCGAATAAAAGTGTGCGTCAATATGAACAATTCACTTGATAACGACGATGACACTTTGTGTAGAGATTATCCACGTTTTTAGATTTAAGCTTACTTCCGTGGTCACGAGTGTTCAAACAAAATGAGAGGAGACTTATTGCGAGCATACAAGGTATAGGTATACATGTATGTATTGTATGTAATAATCAGTCGCAATCATAGTCGCTGCCATGCATGCAATCGATGTATTAGTCCACTTCAACGGAATTGTTGATAAATTATGATTAAAAAAAAAAAAGAAAAAAGATTGTAATATTCGTCACCGACAAAATTTATTTCCCTTTATAATATGTGTACCATGTACTCGTATATGTATGCGCCTGAGTATTTATCGGTAAAATAGAGAAACAAATTCTTATGCTTCCTTAAACATCTCATGCAAATTTTCTATATCTCATAAGTTACTCTCAGGTATTACGATTCAAGGAACAATTAATACTTCGTTTCAGCAACTATTGTTGCGTACAATTGTCAGCACGAGTCTTCGGAGGAGTTTCCATTTGAAATTGAATAAGAATCACCATATAGGTGGCCACCGTTCCGATCATCTAAGAACGTGAAACAAGTTATGTTGTGAAATCTGTTAAATTGTCAATTTTCGCTCACCGCTCGAAGTAAACTATTATCTAAAGTGAAATATCCATACGCTGTGAACTTCACCTTCCGATGTAGCAATTGGAGTGAAAATTGTTCAAGCTAAAACAAGTTTAAGCTTAACACACGACTTTAATTTGAATTCCTTTTGCTATTTCTTACCTCTGCCTTTGTTTCTCGATCAATTACACGATTCAACAGCGCATGCACAATATTTCCAGTGCTTTCTATCTGCAAGGTAATTAATGCCCACTTAAATGCTTCCGCTCTCAAATAAATTTCCAGCTCGCATACCTCGGCCGTGATCTCGATGACCTTGGTAGTGACCAAAGTAAGGGGGTATAGAAGAATAACGACCCAAATTGTTGAGTTTATGATAGTTACCGTTTCAAACGATGCATTCATTATGAGCGGGCCGAAGAAGTAGTAAACGTTATACAGGAATGAATAGAAAATGAAGCATAGTACGATAAGCGTGGGCAAAGAATACAATCGCGAAATTTCGGTGGAAACGTTGCAGACATAATCGTGAAGCTCTCTCATTTGGACGAGAAGTTGAATCCCGGAAGAACTGACGAACAAGCGTCGATTGTAAAAGATCTTCATGTTAAAATCATCGATCGAACTTCGTTGAATTTGCTTTATAATACGATTAATGGCGACAAAAATCGCGTTTGCAATAACGAGTACAGTGAAATATTGAATGAAGAACAGGCTCAAAACAGCTACGGGTGTAATGGTTCCGACGTGGTACAAGTAGGGAGCAGAAGTTGTTAGCACTTCGGAAATACCAAGGGTCAGTAGCAAGATAAAATTGAAAATGTAAGCGATAATGAAAAGGCAGAGAAGATTCGTTCGACTTAGTGGTTGTTGAAGACGGCATAGTGTGTCCGTGGCCAGGATCAAACAGTTTCCAATCCTTACGAAAGCCGACTGATTTGAACAGAAATATAACAAAATGAAACAGGTCATAAAACAGCCCAACAGGACTTGGGATAATTCAAGGGTGCCCGTAAACTTCGTTTTATAAGGATATTCTACATCATTTACAAATGGTACCACGATATAATACAACATGATTACAAAGCAACTAAGTAAAAAGTTGTAAACTATTCCCAGTTTCGACTTGACGAAAAAGAATACATTTTTCGAGCACTTTTCCTTCTTCTCAAGTATTTTCTTATTTAATGAAAATGTCCCCAATCCGACGATTTTATAAAACCAGAAAAGCAAACAAATCACTCGGCACAGATTCATTTTTCGCAAAGGAGATGACTGTTGCGCTTTCTTGCGTATGTATGTACAATATGAAAAAAGAATTGGGAGAGAATACTCTCTCATGACGTCCCTTATTATCGAGCGACCGAGTATTACGTGAATTATATACCATCAATTTACATGCGATAAAAATTTTCGTGCCATTATTTTACATTGCTCGCATAACTGTAGATGCTAATCGAACAAAGTAATGATGTCTATCAATGCGACGATCGTATAAACCCGACGAATAGACTAGTGAAAGCTCTGGGACAGATACAAAAACTGCAGCAGAGTTTTTTATTCAAAATATTTGGTTCTTTTTTGACATTTGAATGAAATTCATCTTCAATACTATGAGTAATATTTACTTAACAAGCGATAATCTTATCTATCGGTTTCTGAAGAGTATGCTTCAAATCCCAACGAGTTGAAACTTAATCAATTTAAAGTATATGATAAAATAACTCTTGAATATAGAACATTTATTTTTCTGTTATTTTCAATGCACTTCAAAGGCATTTCATCGAATTAAAATAAGAAGAATGTATCTAAATAAATGTAACGATAGGGAGATTGATTATTTTTCTATCATCTGTCGAAAAATGTTTCAATTTTGTATTTTATTAACAATGTTACATTTACAATATTGTTGTTTTTCGACAAATGTATATGAAGGTATATTCATGTTAATGGTATCTATTAGAAACTGTACCTTGAAAGGAAATAATTACCGTTGAATGACCATTGTGCCCTGAAAGGTATTGACCAATGAGACAAAAATCTATGTACTTATATTCTTTTTTTTCGTATAAAAATGTAATTTCTAGTTTACATTACAATCGCAGTTTTTTTCAATAAGCTAAAAATTTGAATTTAAACAGTATTTTCTATATAATCTTTTAGGATATTCCTTAGATGAGATTTATTTAAAATTTTATTTTTCTCACTTCCTGATTTAGTAGTAATATATTCTAATTATGCCTTTAAAGTGCGATGAAACACACAACAGATTAAGCAAAATTCATTATCCCAATAATTACAAACACATATCTATTTCGAAACCAACAAGAAAAGTATTGCTGTTTTCATATTTTGTTTCTTCTTATATATACATTCGATATCTGTTGCTACTTAAGTCGACAAGGTTTAACTGACATTAGACGACGAAGACATCTATGCAGTCTTCAAGAATACACATATATTTTTTTGGTGTTGCCCAAGAACGTAGAAGGAATTGTAATTATAAAAGAAATATGTTATCGAATAGGGTAAATAATGATGATGTCTATTCTAAACATTCTTAAGTGCTCTATAATTAACCAATTTCATTTAATATACTTAACCGATTAAACACTGTTTATCCATATAGTGAGCTTCCTAACTATAAATATTGTAGACGAGATAATGACAACGAGAAAATTTTACTAGAAGACCCATTTGAATTAAATATACGTAGTGTCCGGATTTATCTAGAATATGTGATTTTATGCGTGAAAAAGTGAATCCGTATTTCTCTTCTTCGTGATTTTCGTGTTATACGGTATGCCGTATCAGTAAAAAAGAAAATAAGTGTAGTTTTTCACATTTATCAGATACAAAAACATCGCTTCGTTACTTGGCCTCTGAGTCCTTTGGAGTTTCGCTCCTAGTAGGCACTTCTGATTTAGCACTCTCAATAGATGCTTCTGGATCCGGTTGACTGCCACTTTCATCCGCTGGTATAATCTCTGGTGCATCTGCAATTTTAGTTTTTATTAATAAAAATCCAACATAGAACAATATACAAGCCCCGTGTAAATAGATAATTGCAGAGATATATTATTTACCTGGACAAGCAGGGTCAGACATTAGAGAAAATACTTTCTCCTCAGGCATGTCCTTCGTTAATTCTTTGAAATGGACAACTTGGTCTGAAAATGATTGCCAAAACGACTGACCTTCGGGTATGGTAAACATGGCCTGCACNAAGCCATCTGAAATTATTTATATATAATTGAATTCTTACATATCGTTAAATAAACACGATTATTTTACCTTAACTTGTTCGTCTTGCGATGGACGGCTCCGTCTTTTGCCACTAATCGTTTTTCTTCGTCCGGAACGTTCACATTGAAATCCAAAGAATCTTTCACCTGTTCTGGTAAAATTTCACCGCTTTCCAGTTGCGCTTTCAATTTCATGGCGTTTCTTGCTGTAGTCCATTCCCACTGGGATCGAGCCTTCTCGTTGTCAAAGGACTTTGGCTTATCCTGATCTAACTTAATTCCTACGTACTCGCCGGCAAATGTTAATGCCAAGAGAAATCGTCCTGGCGAATCCGAAGCATTACTACACACCACAGTACCCTCCAGCATGGGTTCTTCGTCCAAATTATTTTTTTCTGTAAAGTATATCATAAACAAATAATGTAATTCTAACTGCGCTCATTGTTCTCGCGTACTCACTTTCAACTGCAGCTCGTTTCTTATGCATTGCACCAGGCGTTGTTTGATCGCTCGAATCTTCGACTTTAGCCTTCAAACGACCTCTTCCATGTTCTGAGATACATAAAATATTTATTAATGTATAATAGTAATAAAGTAATCTGATTGAATGTAATGGTAGTAAGGACCATTTTTATCTATAGTTTCAGTTTCTTCCGAACTCGAAAAATCGGCAAATCGTTTAGGCTTTATTTTTCTGCCGCTACGGCTGACAACTTCCTTTGGAGATTCTTCTCCTTGAGAATCCATAGAGCCATCCTTCACTGGATCACTTGTAGATGCGGATAAAGATTTTGCTTTTCCGCGTTTCTTCTTCACTTCCGGCGCATCCTAAGAAAGACAGAATCTTTTCAGATTTTTTAAATACAACGTAACATAGCAGATTCCGTTTTTTAAAAAAGCGCGTAAGTGTAAGGAATAATCGCACAAATTATTGAACCTTAATAAATATTTGTCGGCAATTCCTAAGTTGCTATTGGAGTGCTCAATTCAATGATTGCTCTCTTAAACAATATTCATAGATGAGCAAAGCTCCACATTGAATATTATACATAAGAAAATATGTAAAAAAAATGATTTACAGGATGAGTTCCAGCGATAGTCCTTCTTTTCATAGACTTCTTTTTCTCCTCCTCATCAATAACAAGAGATCCTGATTCCAAATCACTGTCTGCAGCACTAACTGTTGGTACGTTCGTTTCAGCTTCTTTACCTCCTCCTTCACCAATTCCAGCTTCTTCAGTTGTGGAAAATTATATAAATGTAAATAATAATATTCTATGTTTGTCATAATTATATTACGTACAATAGAATATGCTTAATTTACCTTTGAGGTCGGCAAGATTTGATGCCTTATTTCTGTCATTTTTTAGCTCTTGTTCTAGTTGTACCAATCCCTCATGGAAAAACTTCCTTCTACTAGGTTTACCAAATTTTGCTTTATGTTCCAAATATGTATATAGTTCATCAACTTTACACACAGCACTGAAAAAAAATATAAAATTGTTAATATATATTATAGTTAAATATATACAGTAATAATATTTTATAAGACTTACGTTTCTCCTGTGCCGTAGAAATAAACACTGTATTTCGCATTCTTCGAATTAGGATCAATAACTCTCTCAACCTAACAGGAAGTTGACAATATTATTTTGTAGTCTCTTTTTGCAAGTATAATACATTTGTTTATTTATTATTATGAATAAGTTAAAAAATATCTTGTTTAGAATTAATAGTAAAACAAATGGTCTCGGATTAAGTTAATAATATCAAACAATCAGAAATTGTATTAAATTGATGAAATTATATTAATTTTGGTATAGTTTTGATGTAAACATAATCTCCGAACAATACATTGATATCAGTTCCCTTTCTTTTGATACCATGATACGTAAGAGGTAACAATAAGGATGTTATGGTCGCAACTAGATATAATGTAAATTATCGTTATTGTGCATCCTGTAAAAACTGCGCGAAACAAATGCAAAATCTGTAGTTAAGCTTACTCTTGCTGGCCACGGCGGATAACCTCGAACTTTTGCGAAAACCTTATCACCCGTGAAAAATTTCTTGTGAAGCTTCACCATGTCGATCGC